>NW_027464675.1:845000-855000 GCF_043290135.1 Rhipicephalus microplus
GCGAAACTGCTATGTTGTGATATTCTCGTTGAAGCGCATGCAAGCATCGTGAAACCTTAAAGAACGATGTCATTTAGCGAGATACAGCGTTCTGTACTGCAATAAGTTGGTGAAAAACTGTGAGGTTATGCAAATATCCTAATTTTGAACGAAACAGTGTAATAGAGCGTTTTTAATACAAGTGCGAATGTTAGGTTAGGTTAAGATATGAACCGTCGTAAAACCGCATTAAACAATGTCACTTAGTGAGATGTAGTGTTTTTCAACATTACAAGTCGGGAACTACGATATCTAATGTGAAAGCTCATGAAACCGTCGTAATCTTGTAGAAAACATTGTAAAGTTGCGAGTAAAACGTTTTCTAACGATAGAAGTGCGAGGGTTAGCTTGAGTTATGTTAGTTTAAGCTATGTAGCGTCGTGAGACCACCAAAAAGAACGTCATCTAACGAGATAGTGTTGTTTTATTGCGAGTACGAAACTGCGATAGGTAAAATGTTGTGAAAGCACACAAAACGGCATGAACAAGCCAAATACTGCGTGTTGTACCGTTACAAGTGCGAAACTGCTATGTTGTGACATTCTCGGTAAAGCGCATGCAAGTATCGTGAAACCTAAAAGAACGATGTCATTTAGCGAGATACAGCGTTCTGTACTGTAATAAGTTGGTGAGAAACTGTGAGGTCAAGCAAATATCGTAATTGTGAACGAAACAGTGTAATAGAGCGTTTTTCAATACAAGTACGAATGTTAGGTTAGGTTAAGATATGAACCGTCGTAAAACCGCATTAAACAATGTCACTTAGTGAGATGCAGTGTTTTTCACCATTACAAGTCGGGAACTGCGATATCTAATGTGAAAGCGCTTGCAAACGTCGTTAGGTTAGGTTAGGTTAGGTTAGGTTAGGTTACGTTAGGTTAGGTTTGGTTAGGTTAGGTTAGGTTAGGTTAGGTTAGGTTATGTTAGGTTAGATTGGGTTAGGTTAGGTTAGGTTACGTTAGGTTAAGGTATGAACCGTCGTAAAACCGCATTAAACAATGTCACTTAGTGAGATGCAGTGTTTTTCACCTTTACAAGTTGGGAACTGCGATATCTAATGTGAAAGCGCTTGAAACCGTCGTAATGTTGTAGAAAGCAATGTAAAGTAGCGAGTAAAACGTTTTCTAACGATAGAAGTGCGAAGGTTATGTTAGGTTGAGTTATGTTAGTTTAAGCTACGTAGCGTCGTGAAACCACCAAAAAGAACGTCATCTAACGAGATAGTGTTGTTTTATTGCGAGTACGAAACTGCGATAGGTAAAATGTTGTGAAAGCACACAAAACGGCATGAACAAGCCAAATACTGCGTGTTGTACCGTTACAAGTGCGAAACTGCTATGTTGTGACATTCTCGGTAAAGCGCATGCAAGTATCGTGAAACCTAAAAGAACGATGTCATTTAGCGAGATACAGCGTTCTGTACTGTAATAAGTTGGTGAGAAACTGTGAGGTCAAGCAAATATCGTAATTGTGAACGAAACAGTGTAATTGAGCGTCTTTAGATACAAGTGTGAATGTTAGGTTAGGTTCACATATCAACCATCGTAAAACCGCATTAAACAATGTCACTTAGTGAGATGCAGTGTTTTTCACCTTTACAAGTTGGGAACTGCGATATCTAATGTGAAAGCGCTTGAAACCGTCGTAATGTTGTAGAAAGCAATGTAAAGTAGCGAGTAAAACGTTTTCTAACGATAGAAGTGCGAAGGTTATGTTAGGTTGAGTTATGTTAGTTTAAGCTACGTAGCGTCGTGAAACCACCAAAAACGACGTCATCTAACGAGATAGTGTTGTTTTATTGCGAGTATTAAACTGCGATAGGTGAAATGTTGTGAAAGCACACAAAACGGCATGAACAAGCCAAATACTGCGTGTTCTACCGTTACAAGTGCGAAACTGCTATATTGTGATATTCTCGGTAGAGCGCATGCAAGTATCGTGAAACCTTAAAGAACGATGTCATTTAGCGAGATACAGCGTTCTGTACTGTAATAAGTTGGTGAGAAACTGTGAGGTCAAGCAAATATCGTAATTGTGAACGAAACAGTGTAATTGAGCGTCTTTAGATACAAGTGCGAATGTTAGGTTAGGTTAAGATATGAACCGTCGTAAAACCGCATTAAACACTGTCAATTAGTGAGATGCAGTGTTTTTCACCATTAAAAGTGGGGAACTGCGATATCTAATGTGAAAGCGCTTGCAACCGTCGTTAGGTTAGGTTAGGTTAGGTTAGGTTAGGTTTGGTTAGGTTAGGTTAGGTTAGGTTAGGTTAGATTAGGTTAGGTTGGGTTGAGTTGGGTTAGGTTAGGTTAGGTTGGGTTAGGTTAGGTTAGGTTAGGTTAGGTTACGTTAGGTTAGGTTAGGTTAGGTTACGTTAGGTTAGGTTAGGTTAGGTAAGGATAATTTGGTTAGGTTAGGTAAGGTTAGGTTAGGTTAGGTTAGGTTGGGTTGGGTGTTGTTGGGTTGGGTTGGGTTGGGTTAGGTTGGGTTAGGTTGGGTTAGGTTACGTTAGGTTAGGTTAGGTTACGTTAGGTTATGTTAGGTTAGGTTAGGTTACGTTAGGTTAGGTTAGGTCAGGTTAGGTTAGGTTACGTTAGAATAGGTTAGGTTAGGTTAGGTTACGTTAGGTTAGGTTAAGTTAGGTTAGGTTAGGTTTGGTTAGGTTAGGTTAGGTTAGCTTTGGTTAGGTTAGGTTGGGTTGGGTTAGGTTGGGTTAGGTTAGGTTAGGTTAGGTTAGGTTGGGTTAGGTTAGTTTAGGTTAGGTTAGGTTAGGTTAGGTTGGGTTGGGTTGGTTAGGTTAGGTTAGGTTAGGTTAGGTAAGGTTAGGTTAGGTTAGGTTAGGTTACGTTAGGTTAAGGTATGAACCGTGGTAAAACCGCATTAAACAATGTCACTTAGTGAGATGCAGTGTTTTTCACCTTTACAAGTTGGGAACTGTGATATCTAATGTGAAAGCGCTTGAAACCGTCGTAATGTTGTAGAAAGCAATGTAAAGTAGCGAGTAAAACGTTTTCTAACGATAGAAGTGCGAAGGTTATGTTAGGTTGAGTTATGTTAGTTTAAGCTAGGTAGCGTCGTGAAACTACCAAAAACAACGTCATCTAATGAGATAGTGTTGTTTTATTGCGAGTACGAAACTGCGATAGGTGAAATGTTGTGAAAGCACACAAAACGGCATGAACAAGCCAAATACTGCGTGTTGTACCGTTACAAGTGCGAAACTGCTATGTTGTGATATTCTCGTTGAAGCGCATGCAAGCATCGTGAAACCTTAAAGAACGATGTCATTTAGCGAGATACAGCGTTCTGTACTGCAATAAGTTGGTGAAAAACTGTGAGGTTATGCAAATATCCTAATTTTGAACGAAACAGTGTAATAGAGCGTTTTTAATACAAGTGCGAATGTTAGGTTAGGTTAAGATATGAACCGTCGTAAAACCGCATTAAACAATGTCACTTAGTGAGATGTAGTGTTTTTCAACATTACAAGTCGGGAACTACGATATCTAATGTGAAAGCTCATGAAACCGTCGTAATCTTGTAGAAAACATTGTAAAGTTGCGAGTAAAACGTTTTCTAACGATAGAAGTGCGAGGGTTAGCTTGAGTTATGTTAGTTTAAGCTATGTAGCGTCGTGAGACCACCAAAAAGAACGTCATCTAACGAGATAGTGTTGTTTTATTGCGAGTACGAAACTGCGATAGGTAAAATGTTGTGAAAGCACACAAAACGGCATGAACAAGCCAAATACTGCGTGTTGTACCGTTACAAGTGCGAAACTGCTATGTTGTGACATTCTCGGTAAAGCGCATGCAAGTATCGTGAAACCTAAAAGAACGATGTCATTTAGCGAGATACAGCGTTCTGTACTGTAATAAGTTGGTGAGAAACTGTGAGGTCAAGCAAATATCGTAATTGTGAACGAAACAGTGTAATAGAGCGTTTTTCAATACAAGTACGAATGTTAGGTTAGGTTAAGATATGAACCGTCGTAAAACCGCATTAAACAATGTCACTTAGTGAGATGCAGTGTTTTTCACCATTACAAGTCGGGAACTGCGATATCTAATGTGAAAGCGCTTGCAAACGTCGTTAGGTTAGGTTAGGTTAGGTTAGGTTAGGTTACGTTAGGTTAGGTTTGGTTAGGTTAGGTTAGGTTAGGTTAGGTTAGGTTATGTTAGGTTAGATTGGGTTAGGTTAGGTTAGGTTACGTTAGGTTAAGGTATGAACCGTCGTAAAACCGCATTAAACAATGTCACTTAGTGAGATGCAGTGTTTTTCACCTTTACAAGTTGGGAACTGCGATATCTAATGTGAAAGCGCTTGAAACCGTCGTAATCTTGTAGAAAACATTGTAAAGTTGCGAGTAAAACGTTTTCTAACGATAGAAGTGCGAACGTTAGGTTAGGTTAGGTTAGTTTAAGCTAGGTAGCGTCATGAAACTACCAAAAACGACGTCATCTAACGAGATAGTGTTGTTTTATTGCGAGTATTAAACTGCGATAGGTGAAATGTTGTGAAAGCACACAAAACGGCATGAACAAGCCAAATACTGCGTGTTCTACCGTTACAAGTGCGAAACTGCTATATTGTGATATTCTCGTTAAAACGCATGCAAGCATCGTGAAACCTTAAAGAACAATGTCAATTAGCGAGATACAGCGTTCTGTACTGCAATAAGTTGGTGAAAAACTGTGAGGTTATGCAAATATCGTAATTGTGAACGAAACAGTGTAATAGAGCGTTTTTCAATACAAGTACGAATGTTAGGTTAGGTTAAGATATGAACCGTCGTAAAACCGCATTAAACAATGTCACTAAGTGAGATGCAGTGTTTTTCACCATTACAAGTCGGGAACTGCGATATCTAATGTGAAAGCGCTTGCAAACGTCGTTAGGTTAGGTTAGGTTAGGTTAGGTTAGGTTACGTTAGGTTAGGTTTGGTTAGGTTAGGTTAGGTTAGGTTATGTTAGGTTAGGTTGGGTTAGGTTAGGTTAGGTTACGTTAGGTTAAGGTATGAACCGTCGTAAAACCGCATTAAACAATGTCACTTATTGAGATGCAGTGTTTTTCACCTTTACAAGTTGGGAACTGCGATATCTAATGTGAAAGCGCTTGAAACCGTCGTAATGTTCCAGAAAGCAATGTAAAGTAGCGAGTAAAACGTTTTCTAACGAGAGAAGTGCGAAGGTTATGTTAGGTTGAGTTATGTTAGTTTAAGCTAGGTAGCGTCGTGAAACCACCAAAAACGACGTCATCTAACGAGATAGTGTTGTTTTATTACGAGTATTAAACTGCGATAGGTGAAATGTTGTGAATGCACACAAAACGGCATGAACAAGCCAAATACTGCGTGTTCTACCGTTACAAGTGCGAAACTGCTATATTGTGATATTCTCGTTAAAGCGCATGCAAGCATCGTGAAACCTTAAAGAACAATGTTATTTAGCGAGATACAGCGTTCTGTACTGCAATAAGTTGGTGAGAAACTGTGAGGTCAAGCAAATATCGTAATTGTGACCGAAACAGTGTAATTGAGCGTCTTTAGATACAAGTGCGAATGTTAGGTTAGGTTGACATATCAACCGTCGTAAAACCGCATTAAACAATGTCACTTAGTGAGATGTAGTGTTTTTCAACATTACAAGTCGGGAACTACGATATGTAATGTGAAAGCGCATGAAACCGTCGTAATCTTGTAGAAAACATTGTAAAGTGGCGAGTAAAACGTTTTCTAACGATAGAAGTGCGAAGGTTAGGTTAGGTTAGGTTAGTTTAAGCTAGGTAGCGTCGTGAAACTACCAAAAACGACGTCATCTAACGAGATAGTGTTGTTTTATAGCGAGTATTAAACTGCGATAGGTGAAATGTTGTGAAAGCACACAAAACGGCATGAACAAGCCAAATACTGCGTGTTCTACCGTTACAAGTGCGAAACTGCTATATTGTGATATTCTCGTTAAAGCGCATGCAAGCATCGTGAAACCTTAAAGAACAATGTCATTTAGCGAGATACAGCGTTCTGTACTGCAATAAGTTGGTGAAAAACTGTAAGGTTATGCAAATATTGTAATTGTGAACAAAACAGTGTAATAGAGCGTTTTTAGATACAAGTGCGAATGTTAGGTTAGGTTAAGATATGAACCGTCGTAAAACCGCATTAAACAATGTCAATTACTGAGATGCAGTGTTTTTCACCATTAAAAGTGGGGAACTGCGATATTTAATGTGAAAGCGCTTGCAACCGTCGTTAGGTTAGGTTAGGTTAGGTTAGGTTAGGTTAGGTTTGGTTAGGTTAGGTTGGGTTAGGTTAGGTTAGATTAGGTTAGGTTGAGTTGGGTTAGGTTAGGTTAGGTTAGGTTAGGTTGGGTTAGGTTAGGTTAGGTTAGGTTAGGTTACGTTAGGTTAGGTTAGGTTACGTTAGGTTAGGTTAGGTTAGGTTAGGTTAGGTAGGTTAGGTAAGGATAATTTGGTTAGGTTAGTAAGGTTAGGTTAGGTTAGGTTAGGTTGGGTTGGGTGTTGTTGGGTTGGGTTGGGTTGGGTTAGGTTGGGTTAGGTTAGGTTAGGTTACGTTAGGTTAGGTTAGGTTAGGTTACGTTAGGTTATGTTAGGTTAGGTTAGGTTACGTTAGGTTAGGTTAGGTCAGGTAAGGTTAGGTTACGTTAGAATAGGTTAGGTTAGGTTAGGTTACGTTAGGTTAGGTTAGGTTAGGTTAGGTTAGGTTAGGTTTGGTTAGCTTAGGTTAGGTTAGCTTAGGTTAGGTTAGGTTGGGTTGGGTTGGGTTAGGTTGGGTTAGGTTAGGTTAGGTTAGGTTAGGTTGGGTTAGGTTAGTTTAGGTTAGGTTAGGTTAGGTTAGGTTGGGTTGGGTTGGGTTAGGTTAGGTTAGGGTAGGTTAGGTAAGGTTAGGTTAGGTTAGGTTAGGTTACGTTAGGTTAAGGTATGAACTGTCGTAAAACCGCATTAAACAATGTCACTTAGTGAGATGCAGTGTTTTTCACCTTTACAAGTTGGGAACTGTGATATCTAATGTGAAAGCGCTTGAAACCGTCATAATGTTGTAGAAAGCAATGTAAAGTAGCGAGTAAAACGTTTTCTAACGATAGAAGTGCGAAGGTTATGTTAGGTTGAGTTATGTTAGTTTAAGCTAGGTAGCGTCGTGCAACTACCAAAAACAACGTCATCTAACGAGATAGTGTTGTTTTATTGCGAGTACGAAACTGCGATAGGTGAAATGTTGTGAAAGCACACAAAACGGCATGAACAAGCCAAATACTGCGTGTTGTACCGTTACAAGTGCGAAACTGCTATGTTGTGATATTCTCGTAAAGCGCATGCAAGCATCGTGAAACCTTAAAGAACGATGTCATTTAGCGAGATACAGCGTTCTGTACTGCAATAAGTTGGTGAAAAACTGTGAGGTTATGCGAATATCCTAATTGTGAACGAAACAGTGTAATAGAGCGTTTTTTAATACAAGTGCGAATGTTAGGTTAGGTTAAGATATGAACCGTCGTAAAACCGCATTAAACAATGTCACTTAGTGAGATGCAGTGTTTTTCACCATTACAAGTCGGGAACTGCGATATCCAATGTGAAAGCGCTTGCAAACGTCGTTAGGTTAGGTTAGGTTTGGTTAGGTTAGGTTAGGTTAGGTTACGTTAGGTTAGGTCAGGTTAGGTTTGGTTAGGTTAGGTTAGGTTAGGTTAGGTTAGGTTATGTTAGGTAAGGTTTGGTTAGGTTAGGTTAGGTTAGGTTGGGTTAGGTAAGGTTAGGTTAGGTTAAGATATGAACCGCGCTAAAACCGCATTAAACAATGTCACTTAGTGAGATGCTGTGTTTTTCACCATTACAAGTCGGGAACTGCGATATCTAATGTGAAAGCGCATGAAACCGTCGTAATCTTGTAGAAAACATTGTAAAGTAGCGATTAAAACGTTTTCTAACGATAGAAGTGCGAAGGTTCGGTTAGTTTGAGCTAGGTAGCGTCGTGAAACCACCAAAAACGATGTCATCTAACGAGATAGTGTTGTTTTATTGCGAGTACGAAACTGCGATAGGTGAAATGTTGTGAAAGCACACAAAACGGCATGAACAAGCCAAATACTGCGTGTTGTACCGTTACAAGTGCGAAACTGCTATGTTGTGACATTCTCGGTAAAGCGCATGCAAGTATCGTGAAACCTTAAAGAACGATGTCATTTAGCGAGATACAGCGTTCTGTACTGCAATAAGTTGGTGAAAAACTGTGAGGTTATGCAAATATCGTAATTGTGAACGAAACAGTGTAATAGAGCGTTTTTCAATACAAGTACGAATGTTAGGTTAGGTTAAGATATGAACCGTCGTAAAACCGCACTAAACAATGTCACTTAGTGAGATGCAGTGTTTTTCACCATTACAAGTCGGGAACTGCGATATCTAATGTGAAAGCGCTTGCAAACGTCGTTAGGTTAGGTTAGGCTAGGTTAGGTCAGGTTAGGTTACGTTAGGTTAGGTTTGGTTAGGTTAGGTTAGGTTAGGTTAGGTTATGTTAGGTTAGGTTGGGTTAGGTTAGGTTAGGTTACGTTAGGTTAAGGTATGAACCGTCGTAAAACCGCAATAAACAATGTCACTTAGTGAGATGCAGTGTTTTTCCCTTTACAAGTTGGGAACTGCGATATCTAATGTGAAAGCGCTTGAAACCGTCGTAATGTTGTAGAAAGCAATGTAAAGTAGCGACTAAAACGTTTTCTAACGATAGAAGTGCGAAGGTTATGTTAGGTTGAGTTATGTTAGTTTAAGCTAGGTAGCGTCGTGAAACCACCAAAAACGACGTCATCTAACAAGATAGTGTTGTTTTATTGCGAGTACGAAACTGCGATAGGTAAAATGTTGTGAAAGCACACAAAACGGCATGAACAAGCCAAATACTGCGTGTTGTACCGTTACAAGTGCGAAACTGCTATGTTTTGACATTCTCGGTAAAGCGCATGCAAGTATCGTGAAACCTTAAAGAACGATGTCATTTAGCGAGATACAGCGTTCTGTACTGTAATAAGTTGGTGAGAAACTGTGAGGTCAAGCAAATATCGTAATTGTGAACGAAACAGTGTAATTGAGCGTCTTTAGATGCAAGTGCGAATGTTTGGTTAGGTTGACATATCAACCGTCGTAAAACCGCATTAAACAATGTCACTTAGTGAGATGTAGTGTTTTTCAACATTACAAGTCGGGAACTACGATATCTAATGTGAAAACGCATGAAACCGTCGTAATCTTGTAGAAAACATTGTAAAGTTGCGAATAAAACGTTTTCTAACGATAGAAGTGCGAAGGTTAGGTTAGGTTAGGTTAGGTTAGGTTAAGCTAGGTAGCGTCGTGAAACTACCAAAAACGACGTCATCTAACGAGATAGTGTTGTTTTATTGCGAGTACGAAACTGCGATAGGTGAAATGTTGTGAAAGCACACAAAACGGCATGAACTAGCCAGATACTGCGTCTTGTGCCGTTACAAGTGCGAAACTGCTTTATTGTGATATTCTCGTTAAAGCGCATGCAAGTATCGTGAAACCTTAAAGAACGATGTCATTTAGCGAGATACAGCGTTCTGTACTGTAATAAGTTGGTGAGAAACTGTGAGGTCAAGCAAATATCGTAATTGTGAACGAAACAGTGTAATTGAGCGTACTTAGATACATGTGCGAATGTTAGGTTAGGTTGAGATATACACCGTCGTAAAACCGCATTAAACAATGTCACTTAGTGAGATGTAGTGTTTTTCAACATTACAAGTCGGGAACTACGATATCTAATGTGAAAGCGCATGAAACCGTCGTAATCTTGTAGAAAACATTGTAAAGTTGCGAGTAAAACGTTTTCTAACGATAGAAGTGCGAAGGTTAGCTTGAGTTATGTTATTTTAAGCTATGTAGCGTCGTGAGACCACCAAAAAGGACGTCATCTAACGAGATAGTGTTGTTT
>NW_027464675.1:860000-865000 GCF_043290135.1 Rhipicephalus microplus
ATGTTAGTTTAAGCTACGTAGCGTCGTGAAACCACCAAAAAGAACGTCATCTAACGAGATAGTGTTGTTTTATTGCGAGTACGAAACTGCGATAGGTAAAATGTTGTGAAAGCACACAAAACGGCATGAACAAGCCAAATACTGCGTGTTCTACCGTTACAAGTGCGAAACTGCTATATTGTGATATTCTCGTTAAAACGCATGCAAGCATCGTGAAACCTTAAAGAACAATGTCAATTAGCGAGATACAGCGTTCTGTACTGCAATAAGTTGGTGAAAAACTGTGAGGTTATGCAAATATCGTAATTGTGAACGAAACAGTGTAATAGAGCGTTTTTCAATACAAGTACGAATGTTAGGTTAGGTTAAGATATGAACCGTCGTAAAACCGCATTAAACAATGTCACTAAGTGAGATGCAGTGTTTTTCACCATTACAAGTCGGGAACTGCGATATCTAATGTGAAAGCGCTTGCAAACGTCGTTAGGTTAGGTTAGGTTAGGTTAGGTTAGGTTACGTTAGGTTAGGTTTGGTTAGGTTAGGTTAGGTTAGGTTATGTTAGGTTAGGTTGGGTTAGGTTAGGTTAGGTTACGTTAGGTTAAGGTATGAACCGTCGTAAAACCGCATTAAACAATGTCACTTATTGAGATGCAGTGTTTTTCACCTTTACAAGTTGGGAACTGCGATATCTAATGTGAAAGCGCTTGAAACCGTCGTAATGTTCCAGAAAGCAATGTAAAGTAGCGAGTAAAACGTTTTCTAACGAGAGAAGTGCGAAGGTTATGTTAGGTTGAGTTATGTTAGTTTAAGCTAGGTAGCGTCGTGAAACCACCAAAAACGACGTCATCTAACGAGATAGTGTTGTTTTATTACGAGTATTAAACTGCGATAGGTGAAATGTTGTGAATGCACACAAAACGGCATGAACAAGCCAAATACTGCGTGTTCTACCGTTACAAGTGCGAAACTGCTATATTGTGATATTCTCGTTAAAGCGCATGCAAGCATCGTGAAACCTTAAAGAACAATGTTATTTAGCGAGATACAGCGTTCTGTACTGCAATAAGTTGGTGAGAAACTGTGAGGTCAAGCAAATATCGTAATTGTGACCGAAACAGTGTAATTGAGCGTCTTTAGATACAAGTGCGAATGTTAGGTTAGGTTGACATATCAACCGTCGTAAAACCGCATTAAACAATGTCACTTAGTGAGATGTAGTGTTTTTCAACATTACAAGTCGGGAACTACGATATGTAATGTGAAAGCGCATGAAACCGTCGTAATCTTGTAGAAAACATTGTAAAGTGGCGAGTAAAACGTTTTCTAACGATAGAAGTGCGAAGGTTAGGTTAGGTTAGGTTAGTTTAAGCTAGGTAGCGTCGTGAAACTACCAAAAACGACGTCATCTAACGAGATAGTGTTGTTTTATAGCGAGTATTAAACTGCGATAGGTGAAATGTTGTGAAAGCACACAAAACGGCATGAACAAGCCAAATACTGCGTGTTCTACCGTTACAAGTGCGAAACTGCTATATTGTGATATTCTCGTTAAAGCGCATGCAAGCATCGTGAAACCTTAAAGAACAATGTCATTTAGCGAGATACAGCGTTCTGTACTGCAATAAGTTGGTGAAAAACTGTAAGGTTATGCAAATATTGTAATTGTGAACAAAACAGTGTAATAGAGCGTTTTTAGATACAAGTGCGAATGTTAGGTTAGGTTAAGATATGAACCGTCGTAAAACCGCATTAAACAATGTCAATTACTGAGATGCAGTGTTTTTCACCATTAAAAGTGGGGAACTGCGATATTTAATGTGAAAGCGCTTGCAACCGTCGTTAGGTTAGGTTAGGTTAGGTTAGGTTAGGTTAGGTTTGGTTAGGTTAGGTTGGGTTAGGTTAGGTTAGATTAGGTTAGGTTGAGTTGGGTTAGGTTAGGTTAGGTTAGGTTAGGTTGGGTTAGGTTAGGTTAGGTTAGGTTAGGTTACGTTAGGTTAGGTTAGGTTACGTTAGGTTAGGTTAGGTTAGGTTAGGTTAGGTAGGTTAGGTAAGGATAATTTGGTTAGGTTAGTAAGGTTAGGTTAGGTTAGGTTAGGTTGGGTTGGGTGTTGTTGGGTTGGGTTGGGTTGGGTTAGGTTGGGTTAGGTTAGGTTAGGTTACGTTAGGTTAGGTTAGGTTAGGTTACGTTAGGTTATGTTAGGTTAGGTTAGGTTACGTTAGGTTAGGTTAGGTCAGGTAAGGTTAGGTTACGTTAGAATAGGTTAGGTTAGGTTAGGTTACGTTAGGTTAGGTTAGGTTAGGTTAGGTTAGGTTAGGTTTGGTTAGCTTAGGTTAGGTTAGCTTAGGTTAGGTTAGGTTGGGTTGGGTTGGGTTAGGTTGGGTTAGGTTAGGTTAGGTTAGGTTAGGTTGGGTTAGGTTAGTTTAGGTTAGGTTAGGTTAGGTTAGGTTGGGTTGGGTTGGGTTAGGTTAGGTTAGGGTAGGTTAGGTAAGGTTAGGTTAGGTTAGGTTAGGTTACGTTAGGTTAAGGTATGAACTGTCGTAAAACCGCATTAAACAATGTCACTTAGTGAGATGCAGTGTTTTTCACCTTTACAAGTTGGGAACTGTGATATCTAATGTGAAAGCGCTTGAAACCGTCATAATGTTGTAGAAAGCAATGTAAAGTAGCGAGTAAAACGTTTTCTAACGATAGAAGTGCGAAGGTTATGTTAGGTTGAGTTATGTTAGTTTAAGCTAGGTAGCGTCGTGCAACTACCAAAAACAACGTCATCTAACGAGATAGTGTTGTTTTATTGCGAGTACGAAACTGCGATAGGTGAAATGTTGTGAAAGCACACAAAACGGCATGAACAAGCCAAATACTGCGTGTTGTACCGTTACAAGTGCGAAACTGCTATGTTGTGATATTCTCGTAAAGCGCATGCAAGCATCGTGAAACCTTAAAGAACGATGTCATTTAGCGAGATACAGCGTTCTGTACTGCAATAAGTTGGTGAAAAACTGTGAGGTTATGCGAATATCCTAATTGTGAACGAAACAGTGTAATAGAGCGTTTTTTAATACAAGTGCGAATGTTAGGTTAGGTTAAGATATGAACCGTCGTAAAACCGCATTAAACAATGTCACTTAGTGAGATGCAGTGTTTTTCACCATTACAAGTCGGGAACTGCGATATCCAATGTGAAAGCGCTTGCAAACGTCGTTAGGTTAGGTTAGGTTTGGTTAGGTTAGGTTAGGTTAGGTTACGTTAGGTTAGGTCAGGTTAGGTTTGGTTAGGTTAGGTTAGGTTAGGTTAGGTTAGGTTATGTTAGGTAAGGTTTGGTTAGGTTAGGTTAGGTTAGGTTGGGTTAGGTAAGGTTAGGTTAGGTTAAGATATGAACCGCGCTAAAACCGCATTAAACAATGTCACTTAGTGAGATGCTGTGTTTTTCACCATTACAAGTCGGGAACTGCGATATCTAATGTGAAAGCGCATGAAACCGTCGTAATCTTGTAGAAAACATTGTAAAGTAGCGATTAAAACGTTTTCTAACGATAGAAGTGCGAAGGTTCGGTTAGTTTGAGCTAGGTAGCGTCGTGAAACCACCAAAAACGATGTCATCTAACGAGATAGTGTTGTTTTATTGCGAGTACGAAACTGCGATAGGTGAAATGTTGTGAAAGCACACAAAACGGCATGAACAAGCCAAATACTGCGTGTTGTACCGTTACAAGTGCGAAACTGCTATGTTGTGACATTCTCGGTAAAGCGCATGCAAGTATCGTGAAACCTTAAAGAACGATGTCATTTAGCGAGATACAGCGTTCTGTACTGCAATAAGTTGGTGAAAAACTGTGAGGTTATGCAAATATCGTAATTGTGAACGAAACAGTGTAATAGAGCGTTTTTCAATACAAGTACGAATGTTAGGTTAGGTTAAGATATGAACCGTCGTAAAACCGCACTAAACAATGTCACTTAGTGAGATGCAGTGTTTTTCACCATTACAAGTCGGGAACTGCGATATCTAATGTGAAAGCGCTTGCAAACGTCGTTAGGTTAGGTTAGGCTAGGTTAGGTCAGGTTAGGTTACGTTAGGTTAGGTTTGGTTAGGTTAGGTTAGGTTAGGTTAGGTTATGTTAGGTTAGGTTGGGTTAGGTTAGGTTAGGTTACGTTAGGTTAAGGTATGAACCGTCGTAAAACCGCAATAAACAATGTCACTTAGTGAGATGCAGTGTTTTTCCCTTTACAAGTTGGGAACTGCGATATCTAATGTGAAAGCGCTTGAAACCGTCGTAATGTTGTAGAAAGCAATGTAAAGTAGCGACTAAAACGTTTTCTAACGATAGAAGTGCGAAGGTTATGTTAGGTTGAGTTATGTTAGTTTAAGCTAGGTAGCGTCGTGAAACCACCAAAAACGACGTCATCTAACAAGATAGTGTTGTTTTATTGCGAGTACGAAACTGCGATAGGTAAAATGTTGTGAAAGCACACAAAACGGCATGAACAAGCCAAATACTGCGTGTTGTACCGTTACAAGTGCGAAACTGCTATGTTTTGACATTCTCGGTAAAGCGCATGCAAGTATCGTGAAACCTTAAAGAACGATGTCATTTAGCGAGATACAGCGTTCTGTACTGTAATAAGTTGGTGAGAAACTGTGAGGTCAAGCAAATATCGTAATTGTGAACGAAACAGTGTAATTGAGCGTCTTTAGATGCAAGTGCGAATGTTTGGTTAGGTTGACATATCAACCGTCGTAAAACCGCATTAAACAATGTCACTTAGTGAGATGTAGTGTTTTTCAACATTACAAGTCGGGAACTACGATATCTAATGTGAAAACGCATGAAACCGTCGTAATCTTGTAGAAAACATTGTAAAGTTGCGAATAAAACGTTTTCTAACGATAGAAGTGCGAAGGTTAGGTTAGGTTAGGTTAGGTTAGGTTAAGCTAGGT
Source organism: Rhipicephalus microplus (assembly GCF_043290135.1). Lineage (NCBI taxonomy): Eukaryota > Metazoa > Arthropoda > Arachnida > Ixodida > Ixodidae > Rhipicephalus > Rhipicephalus microplus. The sequence goes on from NW_027464675.1 coordinate 864,941, forward strand.
AGCGTCGTGAAACTACCAAAAACGACGTCATCTAACGAGATAGTGTTGTTTTATTGCGAG
>NW_027464675.1:870000-890000 GCF_043290135.1 Rhipicephalus microplus
GTACTGTAATAAGTTGGTGAGAAACTGTGAGGTCAAGCAAATATCGTAATTGTGAACGAAACAGTGTAATAGAGCGTTTTTCAATACAAGTACGAATGTTAGGTTAGGTTAAGATATGAACCGTCGTAAAACCGCATTAAACAATGTCACTTAGTGAGATGCAGTGTTTTTCACCATTACAAGTCGGGAACTGCGATATCTAATGTGAAAGCGCTTGCAAACGTCGTTAGGTTAGGTTAGGTTAGGTTAGGTTAGGTTACGTTAGGTTAGGTTTGGTTAGGTTAGGTTAGGTTAGGTTAGGTTAGGTTATGTTAGGTTAGATTGGGTTAGGTTAGGTTAGGTTACGTTAGGTTAAGGTATGAACCGTCGTAAAACCGCATTAAACAATGTCACTTAGTGAGATGCAGTGTTTTTCACCTTTACAAGTTGGGAACTGCGATATCTAATGTGAAAGCGCTTGAAACCGTCGTAATGTTGTAGAAAGCAATGTAAAGTAGCGAGTAAAACGTTTTCTAACGATAGAAGTGCGAAGGTTATGTTAGGTTGAGTTATGTTAGTTTAAGCTACGTAGCGTCGTGAAACCACCAAAAAGAACGTCATCTAACGAGATAGTGTTGTTTTATTGCGAGTACGAAACTGCGATAGGTAAAATGTTGTGAAAGCACACAAAACGGCATGAACAAGCCAAATACTGCGTGTTGTACCGTTACAAGTGCGAAACTGCTATGTTGTGACATTCTCGGTAAAGCGCATGCAAGTATCGTGAAACCTAAAAGAACGATGTCATTTAGCGAGATACAGCGTTCTGTACTGTAATAAGTTGGTGAGAAACTGTGAGGTCAAGCAAATATCGTAATTGTGAACGAAACAGTGTAATTGAGCGTCTTTAGATACAAGTGTGAATGTTAGGTTAGGTTCACATATCAACCATCGTAAAACCGCATTAAACAATGTCACTTAGTGAGATGTAGTGTTTTTCAACATTACAAGTCGGGAACTACGATATCTAATGTGAAAGCGCATGAAACCGTCGTAATCTTGTAGAAAACATTGTAAAGTTGCGAGTAAAACGTTTTCTAACGATAGAAGTGCGAACGTTAGGTTAGGTTAGGTTAGTTTAAGCTAGGTAGCGTCATGAAACTACCAAAAACGACGTCATCTAACGAGATAGTGTTGTTTTATTGCGAGTATTAAACTGCGATAGGTGAAATGTTGTGAAAGCACACAAAACGGCATGAACAAGCCAAATACTGCGTGTTCTACCGTTACAAGTGCGAAACTGCTATATTGTGATATTCTCGTTAAAACGCATGCAAGCATCGTGAAACCTTAAAGAACAATGTCAATTAGCGAGATACAGCGTTCTGTACTGCAATAAGTTGGTGAAAAACTGTGAGGTTATGCAAATATCGTAATTGTGAACGAAACAGTGTAATAGAGCGTTTTTCAATACAAGTACGAATGTTAGGTTAGGTTAAGATATGAACCGTCGTAAAACCGCATTAAACAATGTCACTAAGTGAGATGCAGTGTTTTTCACCATTACAAGTCGGGAACTGCGATATCTAATGTGAAAGCGCTTGCAAACGTCGTTAGGTTAGGTTAGGTTAGGTTAGGTTAGGTTACGTTAGGTTAGGTTTGGTTAGGTTAGGTTAGGTTAGGTTATGTTAGGTTAGGTTGGGTTAGGTTAGGTTAGGTTACGTTAGGTTAAGGTATGAACCGTCGTAAAACCGCATTAAACAATGTCACTTATTGAGATGCAGTGTTTTTCACCTTTACAAGTTGGGAACTGCGATATCTAATGTGAAAGCGCTTGAAACCGTCGTAATGTTCCAGAAAGCAATGTAAAGTAGCGAGTAAAACGTTTTCTAACGAGAGAAGTGCGAAGGTTATGTTAGGTTGAGTTATGTTAGTTTAAGCTAGGTAGCGTCGTGAAACCACCAAAAACGACGTCATCTAACGAGATAGTGTTGTTTTATTACGAGTATTAAACTGCGATAGGTGAAATGTTGTGAATGCACACAAAACGGCATGAACAAGCCAAATACTGCGTGTTCTACCGTTACAAGTGCGAAACTGCTATATTGTGATATTCTCGTTAAAGCGCATGCAAGCATCGTGAAACCTTAAAGAACAATGTTATTTAGCGAGATACAGCGTTCTGTACTGCAATAAGTTGGTGAGAAACTGTGAGGTCAAGCAAATATCGTAATTGTGACCGAAACAGTGTAATTGAGCGTCTTTAGATACAAGTGCGAATGTTAGGTTAGGTTGACATATCAACCGTCGTAAAACCGCATTAAACAATGTCACTTAGTGAGATGTAGTGTTTTTCAACATTACAAGTCGGGAACTACGATATGTAATGTGAAAGCGCATGAAACCGTCGTAATCTTGTAGAAAACATTGTAAAGTGGCGAGTAAAACGTTTTCTAACGATAGAAGTGCGAAGGTTAGGTTAGGTTAGGTTAGTTTAAGCTAGGTAGCGTCGTGAAACTACCAAAAACGACGTCATCTAACGAGATAGTGTTGTTTTATAGCGAGTATTAAACTGCGATAGGTGAAATGTTGTGAAAGCACACAAAACGGCATGAACAAGCCAAATACTGCGTGTTCTACCGTTACAAGTGCGAAACTGCTATATTGTGATATTCTCGTTAAAGCGCATGCAAGCATCGTGAAACCTTAAAGAACAATGTCATTTAGCGAGATACAGCGTTCTGTACTGCAATAAGTTGGTGAAAAACTGTAAGGTTATGCAAATATTGTAATTGTGAACAAAACAGTGTAATAGAGCGTTTTTAGATACAAGTGCGAATGTTAGGTTAGGTTAAGATATGAACCGTCGTAAAACCGCATTAAACAATGTCAATTACTGAGATGCAGTGTTTTTCACCATTAAAAGTGGGGAACTGCGATATTTAATGTGAAAGCGCTTGCAACCGTCGTTAGGTTAGGTTAGGTTAGGTTAGGTTAGGTTAGGTTTGGTTAGGTTAGGTTAGGTTAGGTTAGGTTAGATTAGGTTAGGTTGAGTTGGGTTAGGTTAGGTTAGGTTAGGTTAGGTTGGGTTAGGTTAGGTTAGGTTAGGTTAGGTTACGTTAGGTTAGGTTAGGTTACGTTAGGTTAGGTTAGGTTAGGTTAGGTTAGGTAGGTTAGGTAAGGATAATTTGGTTAGGTTAGTAAGGTTAGGTTAGGTTAGGTTAGGTTGGGTTGGGTGTTGTTGGGTTGGGTTGGGTTGGGTTAGGTTGGGTTAGGTTAGGTTAGGTTACGTTAGGTTAGGTTAGGTTAGGTTACGTTAGGTTATGTTAGGTTAGGTTAGGTTACGTTAGGTTAGGTTAGGTCAGGTAAGGTTAGGTTACGTTAGAATAGGTTAGGTTAGGTTAGGTTACGTTAGGTTAGGTTAGGTTAGGTTAGGTTAGGTTTGGTTAGCTTAGGTTAGGTTAGCTTAGGTTAGGTTAGGTTGGGTTGGGTTGGGTTAGGTTGGGTTAGGTTAGGTTAGGTTAGGTTAGGTTGGGTTAGGTTAGTTTAGGTTAGGTTAGGTTAGGTTAGGTTGGGTTGGGTTGGGTTAGGTTAGGTTAGGGTAGGTTAGGTAAGGTTAGGTTAGGTTAGGTTAGGTTACGTTAGGTTAAGGTATGAACTGTCGTAAAACCGCATTAAACAATGTCACTTAGTGAGATGCAGTGTTTTTCACCTTTACAAGTTGGGAACTGTGATATCTAATGTGAAAGCGCTTGAAACCGTCATAATGTTGTAGAAAGCAATGTAAAGTAGCGAGTAAAACGTTTTCTAACGATAGAAGTGCGAAGGTTATGTTAGGTTGAGTTATGTTAGTTTAAGCTAGGTAGCGTCGTGCAACTACCAAAAACAACGTCATCTAACGAGATAGTGTTGTTTTATTGCGAGTACGAAACTGCGATAGGTGAAATGTTGTGAAAGCACACAAAACGGCATGAACAAGCCAAATACTGCGTGTTGTACCGTTACAAGTGCGAAACTGCTATGTTGTGATATTCTCGTAAAGCGCATGCAAGCATCGTGAAACCTTAAAGAACGATGTCATTTAGCGAGATACAGCGTTCTGTACTGCAATAAGTTGGTGAAAAACTGTGAGGTTATGCGAATATCCTAATTGTGAACGAAACAGTGTAATAGAGCGTTTTTTAATACAAGTGCGAATGTTAGGTTAGGTTAAGATATGAACCGTCGTAAAACCGCATTAAACAATGTCACTTAGTGAGATGCAGTGTTTTTCACCATTACAAGTCGGGAACTGCGATATCCAATGTGAAAGCGCTTGCAAACGTCGTTAGGTTAGGTTAGGTTTGGTTAGGTTAGGTTAGGTTAGGTTACGTTAGGTTAGGTCAGGTTAGGTTTGGTTAGGTTAGGTTAGGTTAGGTTAGGTTAGGTTATGTTAGGTAAGGTTTGGTTAGGTTAGGTTAGGTTAGGTTGGGTTAGGTAAGGTTAGGTTAGGTTAAGATATGAACCGCGCTAAAACCGCATTAAACAATGTCACTTAGTGAGATGCTGTGTTTTTCACCATTACAAGTCGGGAACTGCGATATCTAATGTGAAAGCGCATGAAACCGTCGTAATCTTGTAGAAAACATTGTAAAGTAGCGATTAAAACGTTTTCTAACGATAGAAGTGCGAAGGTTCGGTTAGTTTGAGCTAGGTAGCGTCGTGAAACCACCAAAAACGATGTCATCTAACGAGATAGTGTTGTTTTATTGCGAGTACGAAACTGCGATAGGTGAAATGTTGTGAAAGCACACAAAACGGCATGAACAAGCCAAATACTGCGTGTTGTACCGTTACAAGTGCGAAACTGCTATGTTGTGACATTCTCGGTAAAGCGCATGCAAGTATCGTGAAACCTTAAAGAACGATGTCATTTAGCGAGATACAGCGTTCTGTACTGCAATAAGTTGGTGAAAAACTGTGAGGTTATGCAAATATCGTAATTGTGAACGAAACAGTGTAATAGAGCGTTTTTCAATACAAGTACGAATGTTAGGTTAGGTTAAGATATGAACCGTCGTAAAACCGCACTAAACAATGTCACTTAGTGAGATGCAGTGTTTTTCACCATTACAAGTCGGGAACTGCGATATCTAATGTGAAAGCGCTTGCAAACGTCGTTAGGTTAGGTTAGGCTAGGTTAGGTCAGGTTAGGTTACGTTAGGTTAGGTTTGGTTAGGTTAGGTTAGGTTAGGTTAGGTTATGTTAGGTTAGGTTGGGTTAGGTTAGGTTAGGTTACGTTAGGTTAAGGTATGAACCGTCGTAAAACCGCAATAAACAATGTCACTTAGTGAGATGCAGTGTTTTTCCCTTTACAAGTTGGGAACTGCGATATCTAATGTGAAAGCGCTTGAAACCGTCGTAATGTTGTAGAAAGCAATGTAAAGTAGCGACTAAAACGTTTTCTAACGATAGAAGTGCGAAGGTTATGTTAGGTTGAGTTATGTTAGTTTAAGCTAGGTAGCGTCGTGAAACCACCAAAAACGACGTCATCTAACAAGATAGTGTTGTTTTATTGCGAGTACGAAACTGCGATAGGTAAAATGTTGTGAAAGCACACAAAACGGCATGAACAAGCCAAATACTGCGTGTTGTACCGTTACAAGTGCGAAACTGCTATGTTTTGACATTCTCGGTAAAGCGCATGCAAGTATCGTGAAACCTTAAAGAACGATGTCATTTAGCGAGATACAGCGTTCTGTACTGTAATAAGTTGGTGAGAAACTGTGAGGTCAAGCAAATATCGTAATTGTGAACGAAACAGTGTAATTGAGCGTCTTTAGATGCAAGTGCGAATGTTTGGTTAGGTTGACATATCAACCGTCGTAAAACCGCATTAAACAATGTCACTTAGTGAGATGTAGTGTTTTTCAACATTACAAGTCGGGAACTACGATATCTAATGTGAAAACGCATGAAACCGTCGTAATCTTGTAGAAAACATTGTAAAGTTGCGAGTAAAACGTTTTCTAACGATAGAAGTGCGAAGGTTAGGTTATGTTAGGTTAGTTTAAGCTAGGTAGCGTCGTGAAACTACCAAAAACGACGTCATCTAACGAGATAGTGTTGTTTTATAGCGAGTATTAAACTGCGATAGGTGAAATGTTGTGAAAGCACACAAAACGGCATGAACAAGCCAAATACTGCGTGTTCTACCGTTACAAGTGCGAAACTGCTATATTGTGATATTCTCGTTAAAGCGCATGCAAGCATCGTGAAACCTTAAAGAAATATGTCATTTAGCGAGATACAACGTTCTGTACTGCAATAAGTTGGTGAAAAACTGTGAGGTTATGCAAATATCGTAATTGTGAACAAAACAGTGTAATAGAGCGTTTTTAGATACAAGTGCGAATGTTAGGTTAGGTTAAGATATGAACCGTCGTAAAACCGCATTAAACAATGTAAATTAGTGAGATGCAGTGTTTTTCACCATTAAAAGTCGGGAACTGCGATATCTAATGTGAAAGCGCTTGCAACCGTTGTTAGGTTAGGTTAGGTTAGGTTAGGTTTTGTTAGGTTAGGTTAGGTTAGGTTAGGTTAGGTTAGATTAGGTTAGGTTGGGTTGAGTTGGGTTAGGTTAGGTTAGGTTAGGTTAGGTTGGGTTAGGTTAGGTTAGGTTAGGTTGGGTTACGTTAGGTTAGGTTAGGTTACGTTAGGTTAGGTTAGGTTAGGTTACGTTAGGTTAGGTTAGGTTAGGTAAGGATAATTTGGTTAGGTTAGGTAAGGTTAGGTTAGGTTAGGTTGGGTTGGGTGTTGTTGGGTTGGGTGTTGTTGGGTTGGGTTGGGTTGGGTTAGGTTGGGTTAGGTTAGGTTAGGTTACGTTAGGTTATGTTAGGTTAGGTTAGGTTACGTTAGGTTAGGTTAGGTCAGGTAAGGTTAGGTTACGTTAGAATAGGTTAGGTTAGGTTAGGTTACGTTAGGTTAGGTTAAGTTAGGTTAGGTTAGGTTTGGTTAGGTTAGCTTAGGTTAGGTTAGGTTGGGTTGGGTTGGGTTGGGTTAGGTTAGGTTAGGTTAGGTTAGGTTGGGTTAGGTTAGTTTAGGTTAGGTTAGGTTAGGTTAGGTTGGGTTGGGTTGGGTTAGGTTAGGTTAGGTTAGGTTAGGTAAGGTTAGGTTAGGTTAGGTTACGTTAGGTTAAGGTATGAACCGTCGTAAAACCGCATTAAACAATGTCACTTAGTGAGATGCAGTGTTTTTCACCTTTACAAGTTGGGAACTGTGATATCTAATGTGAAAGCGCTTGAAACCGTCGTAATGTTGTAGAAAGCAATGTAAAGTAGCGAGTAAAACGTTTTCTAACGATAGAAGTGCGAAGGTTATGTTAGGTTGAGTTATGTTAGTTTAAGCTAGGTAGCGTCGTGAAACTACCAAAAACAACGTCATCTAACGAGATAGTGTTGTTTTATTGCGAGTACGAAACTGCGATAGGTGAAATGTTGTGAAAGCACACAAAACGGCATGAACAAGCCAAATACTGCGTGTTGTACCGTTACAAGTGCGAAACTGCTATGTTGTGATATTCTCGTTAAAGCGCATGCAAGCATCGTGAAACCTTAAAGAACGATGTCATTTAGCGAGATACAGCGTTCTGTACTGCAATAAGTTGGTGAAAAACTGTGAGGTTATGCAAATATCCTAATTGTGAACGAAACAGTGTAATAGAGCGTTTTTTAATGCAAGTGCGAATGTTAGGTTAGGTTAAGATATGAACCGTCGTAAAACCGCATTAAACAATGTCACTTAGTGAGATGCAGTGTTTTTCACCATTACAAGTCGGGAACTGCGATATCTAATGTGAAAGCGCTTGCAAACGTCGTTAGGTTAGGTTAGGTTAGGTTAGGTTAGGTTAGGTTAGGTTACGTTAGGTTAGGTTAGGTTAGGTTTGGTTAGGTTAGGTTAGGTTAGGTTAGGGATGTTAGGTAAGGTTTGGTTAGGTTAGGTTAGGTTAGGTTGGGTTAGGTAAGGTTAGGTTAGGTTAAGATATGAACCGCGCTAAAACTGCATTAAACAATGTCACTTAGTGAGATGCTGTGTTTTTCACCATTACAAGTCGGGAACTGCGATATCTAATGTGAAAGCGCATGAAACCGTCGTAATCTTGTAGAAAACATTGTAAAGTAGCGAATAAAACGTTTTCTAACGATAGAAGTGCGAAGGTTCGGTTAGTTTGAGCTACGTAGCGTCGTGAAGCCACCAAAAACGATGTCATCTAACGAGATAGTGTTGTTTTATTGCGAGTACGAAACTGCGATAGGTGAAATATTGGGAAAGCACACAAAATGGCATGAACTAGCCAGATACTGCGTCTTGTGCCGTTACAAGTGCGAAACTGCTTTATTGTGATATTCTCGTTAAAGCGCATGCAAGTATCGTGAAACCTTAAAGAACGATGTCATTTAGCGAGATACAGCGTTCTGTACTGTAATAAGTTGGTGAGAAACGGTGAGGTCAAGCAAATATCGTAATTGTGAACGAAACAGTGTAATTGAGCGTCTTTAGATACAAGTGCGAATGTTAGGTTAGGTTGATATATCAACCGTCGTAAAACCGCATTAAACAATGTCACTTAGTGAGATGTAGTGTTTTTCAACAGTACAAGTCGGGAACTACGATATCTAATGTGAAAGCGCATGAAACCGTCGTAATCTTGTATAAAACATTGTAAAGTTGCGAGTAAAACGTTTTCTAACGATAGAAGTGCGAAGGTTAGGTTAGGTTAGGTTAGTTTAAGCTAGGTAGCGTCGTGAAACTACCAAAAACGACGTCATCTAACGAGATAGTGTTGTTTTATAGCGAGTATTAAACTGCGATAGGTGAAATGTTGTGAAAGCACACAAAACGGCACGAACAAGCCAAATACTGCGTGTTCTACCCTTACAAGTGCGAAACTGCTATATTGTGATATTCTCGTTAAAGCGCATGCAAGCATCGTGAAACTTTAAAGAACAATGCCATTTAGCGAGATACAGCGTTCTGTACTGCAATAAGTTGGTGAAAAACTGTGAGGTTATGCAAATATCGTAATTGTGAACGAAACAGTGTAATAGAGCGTTTTTCAATACAAGTACGAATGTTAGGTTAGGTTAAGATATGAACCGTCGTAAAACCGCATTAAACAATGTCACTTAGTGAGATGCAGTGTTTTTCACCATTACAAGTCGGGAACTGCGATATCTAATGTGAAAGCGCTTGCAAACGTCGTTAGGTTAGGTTAGGTTAGGTTAGGTTACGTTAGGTTAGGTTTGGTTAGGTTAGGTTAGGTTAGGTTATGTTAGGTTAAGTTGGGTTAGGTTAGGTTAGGTTACGTTAGGTCAAGGTATGAACCGTCGTAAAACCGCATTAAACAATGTCACTTAGTGAGATGCAGTGTTTTTCACCTTTACAAGTTGGGAACTGCGATATCTAATGTGAAAGCGCTTGAAACCGTCGTAATGTTGTAGAAAGCAATGTAAAGTAGCGAGTAAAACGTTTTCTAACGATAGAAGTGCGAAGGTTATGTTAGGTTGAGTTATGTTAGTTTAAGCTACGTAGCGTCGTGAAACCACCAAAAACGACGTCATCTAACGAGATAGTGTTGTTTTATTGCGAGTATTAAACTGCGATAGGTGAAATGTTGTGAAAGCACACAAAACGGCATGAACAAGCCAAATACTGCGTGTTCTACCGTTACAAGTGCGAAACTGCTATATTGTGATATTCTCGGTAAAGCGCATGCAAGTATCGTGAAACCTTAAAGAACGATGTCATTTAGCGAGATACAGCGTTCTGTACTGTAATAAGTTGGTGAGAAACGGTGAGGTCAAGCAAATATCGTAATTGTGAACGAAACAGTGTAATTGAGCGTCTTTAGATACAAGTGCGAATGTTAGGTTAGGTTGATATATCAACCGTCGTAAAACCGCATTAAACAATGTCACTTAGTGAGATGTAGTGTTTTTCAACATTACAAGTCGGGAACTACGATATCTAATGTGAAAGCGCATGAAACCGTCGTAATCTTGTAGAAAACATTGTAAAGTTGCGAGTAAAACGTTTTCTAACGATAGAAGTGCGAAGGTTAGGTTAGGTTAGGTTAGTTTAAGCTAGGTAGCGTCGTGAAACTACCAAAAACGACGTCATCTAACGAGATAGTGTTGTTTTATAGCGAGTATTAAACTGCGATAGGTGAAATGTTGTGAAAGCACACAAAACGGCATGAACAAGCCAAATACTGCGTGTTCTACCGTTACAAGTGCGAAACTGCTATATTGTGATATTCTCGTTAAAGCGCATGCAAGCATCGTGAAACCTTAAAGAACAATGCCATTTAGCGAGATACAGCGTTCTGTACTGCAATAAGTTGGTGAAAAACTGTGAGGTTATGCAAATATCGTAATTGTGAACAAAACAGTGTAATAGAGCGTTTTTAGATACAAGTGCGAATGTTAGGTTAGGTTAAGATATGAACCGTCGTAAAACCGCATTAAACAATGTCAATTAGTGAGATGCAGTGTTTTTCACCATTAAAAGTGGGGAACTGCGTTATCTAATATGAAAGCGCTTGCAACCGTCGTTAGGTTAGGTTAGGTTAGGTTAGGTTAGGTTAGGTTAGGTTAGGTTAGATTAGGTTAGGTTGGGTTGAGTTGGGTTAGGTTAGGTTAGGTTAGGTTAGGTTGGGTTAGGTTACGTTAGAATAGGTTAGGTTAGGTTAGGTTACGTTAGGTTAGGTTAAGTTAGGTTAGGTTAGGTTTGGTTAGGTTAGGTTAGGTTAGCTTAGGTTAGGTTAGGTTGGGTTGGGTTGGGTTAGGTTGGGTTAGGTTAGGTTAGGTTAGGTTAGGTTGGGTTAGGTTAGTTTAGGTTAGGTTAGGTTAGGTTAGGTTGGGTTGGGTTGGGTTAGGTTAGGTTAGGTAAGGTTAGGTTAGGTTAGGTTAGGTTACGTTAGGTTAAGGTATGAACCGTCGTAAAACCGCATGAAACAATGTCACTTAGTGAGATGCAGTGTTTTTCATCTTTACAAGTTGGGAACTGCGATATCTAATGCGAAAGCGCATGAAACCGTCGTAATCTTGTAGAAAACATTGTAAAGTTGCGAGTAAAACGTTTTCTAACGATAGAAGTGCGAAGGTTAGGTTAGGTTAGGTTAGTTTAAGCTAGGTAGCGTCGTGAAACTACCAAAAACGACGTCATCTAACGAGATAGTGTTGTTTTATTGCGAGTATTAAACTGCGATAGGTGAAATGTGAATGCACACAAAACGGCATGAACAAGCCAAATACTGCGTGTTCTACCGTTACAAGCGCGAAACTGCTATATTGTGATATTCTCGTTAAAGCGCATGCAAGCATCGTGAAACCTTAAAGAAATATGTCATTTAGCGAGATACAACGTTCTGTACTGCAATAAGTTGGTGAAAAACTGTGAGGTTATGCAAATATCGTAATTGTGAACAAAACAGTGTAATAAAGCGTTTTTAGATACAAGTGCGAATGTTAGGTTAGGTTAAGATATGAACCGTCGTAAAACCGCATTAAACAATGTCAATTAGTGAGATGCAGTGTTTTTCGCCATTAAAAGTCGGGAACTGCGATATCTAATGTGAAAGCGCTTGCAACCGTCGTTAGGTTAGGTTAGGTTAGGTTTTGTTAGGTTAGGTTAGGTTAGGTTAGATTAGGTTAGGTTGGGTTGAGTTGGGTTAGGTTAGGTTAGGTTAGGTTAGGTTAGGTTACGTTAGGTTAGGTTAGGTTACGTTAGGTTAGGTTAGGTTACGTTAGGTTAGGTTAGGTTAGGTAAGGATAATTTGGTTAGGTTAGGTAAGGTTAGGTTAGGTTAGGTTGGGTTGGGTGTTGTTGGGTTGGGTGTTGTTGGGTTGGGTTGGGTTGGGTTAGGCTGGGTTAGGTTAGGTTAGGTTACGTTAGGTTAGGTTAGGTTAGGTTACGTTAGGTTAGGTTAAGTTAGGTTAGGTTAGGTTTGGTTAGGTTTGGTTTGGTTAGCTTAGGTTAGGGTAGGTTGGGTTGGGTTGGGTTGGGTTAGGTTAGGTTAGGTTAGGTTAGGTTGGGTTAGGTTAGTTTAGGTTAGGTTAGGTTAGGTTAGGTTGGGTTGGGTTGGGTTAGGTTAGGTTAGGTTAGGTTTGGTAAGGTTAGGTTAGGTTAGGTTACGTTAGGTTAAGGTATGAACCGTCGTAAAACCGCATTAAACAATGTCACTTAGTGAGATGCAGTGTTTTTCACCTTTACAAGTTGGGAACTGTGATATCTAATGTGGAAGCGCTTGGAACCGTCGTAATGTTGTAGAAAGCAATGTAAAGTAGCGAGTAAAACGTTTTCTAACGATAGAAGTGCGAAGGTTATGTTAGGTTGAGTTATGTTAGTTTAAGCTAGGTAGCGTCGTGAAACTACCAAAAACAACGTCATCTAACGAGATAGTGTTGTTTTATTGCGAGTACGAAACTGCGATAGGTGAAATGTGAAAGCACACAAAACGGCATGAACAAGCCAAATACTGCGTGTTGTACCGTTACAAGTGCGAAACTGCTATGTTGTGATATTCTCGTTAAAGCGCATGCAAGCATCGTGAAACCTTAAAGAACGATATCATTTAGCGAGATACAGCGTTCTGTACTGCAATAAGTGTGTGAAAAACTGTGAGGTTATGCAAATATCCTAATTGTGAACGAAACAGTGTAATAGAGCGTTTTTTAATGCAAGTGCGAATGTTAGGTTAGGTTAAGATATGAACCGTCGTAAAACCGCATTAAACAATGTCACTTAGTGAGATGCAGTGTTTTTCACCATTACAAGTCGGGAACTGCGATATCTAAAGTGAAAGCGCTTGCAAACGTCGTTAGGTTAGGTTAGGTTAGGTTAGGTTAGGTTACGTTAGGTTAGGTTAGGTTAGGTTAGGGATGTTAGCTAAGGTTTGGTTAGGTTAGGTTAGGTTAGGTTGGGTTAGGTAAGGTTAGGTTAGGTTAAGATATGAACCGCGCTAAAACCGCATTAAACAATGTCACTTAGTGAGATGCTGTGTTTTTCACCAGTAAAAGTCGGGAACTGCGATATCTAATGTGAAAGCGCATGAAACCGTCGTAATCTTGTAGAAAACATTGTAAAGTAGCGAATAAAACGTTTTCTAACGATAGAAGTGCGAAGGTTTGGTTAGTTTGAGCTAGGTAGCGTCGTGAAGCCACCAAAAACGATGTCATCTAACGAGATAGTGTTGTTTTATTGCGAGTACGAAACTGCGATAGGTGAAATATTGGGAAAGCACACAAAATGGCATGAACTAGCCAGATACTGCGTCTTGTACCGTTACAAGTGCGAAACTGCTTTATTGTGATATTCTCGTTAAAGCGCATGCAAGTATCGTCAAACCTTAAAGAACGATGTCATTTAGCGAGATACAGCGTTCTGTACTGTAATAAGTTGGTGAGAAACTGTGAGGTCAAGCGAATATCGTAATTGTGAACGAAACAGTGTAATTGAGCGTATTTAGATACAAGTGCGAATGTTAGGTTAGGTTGAGATATCAACCGTCGTAAAACCGCATTAAACAATGTCACTTAGTGAGATGTAGTGTTTTTCAACATTACAAGTCGGGAACTACGATATCTAATGTGAAAGCGCATGAAACCGTCGTAATCTTGTAGAAAACATTGTAAAGTTGCGAGTAAAACGTTTTCTAACGATAGAAGTGCGAAGGTTAGCTTGAGTTATGTTAGTTTAAGCTATGTAGCGTCGTGAGACCACCAAAAAGGACGTCATCTAACGAGATAGTGTTGTTTTATTGCATGTACGAAACTGCAATAGGTAAAATGTTGTGAAAGTACACAAAACGGCTTGAACAAGCCAGATACTGCGTGTTGTACCGTTACAAGTGCGAAACTGCTATAATGTGATATTCTCGTTAAAGCGCATGCAAGTATCGTGAAACCTTAAAGAACGATGTCATTTAGCGAGATACAGCGTTCTGTACTGTAATAAGTTGGTGAGAAACTGTGAGGTCAAGCAAATATCGTAATTGTGAACGAAACAGTGTAATTGAGCGTATTTAGATACAAGTGCGAATGTTAGGTTAGGTTGAGATATCAACCGTCGTAAAACCGCATTAAACAATGTCACTTAGTGAGATGTAGTGTTTTTCAACATTACAAGTCGGGAACTACGATATCTAATGTGAAAGCGCATGAAACCGTCGTAATGTTGTAGAAAGCAATGTAAAGTAGCGAGTAAAACGTTTTCTAACGATAGAAGTGCGAAGGTTATGTTAGGTTGAGTTATGTTAGTTTAAGCTAGGTAGCGTCGTGAAACTACCAAAAACAACGTCATCTAACGAGATAGTGTTGTTTTATTGCGAGTACGAAACTGCGATAGGTGAAATGTTGTGAAAGCACACAAAACGGCATGAACAAGCCAAATACTGCGTGTTCTACCGTTACAAGTGCGAAACTGCTATATTGTGATATTCTCGTTAAAGCGCATGCAAGCATCGTGAAACCTTAAAGAACAATGTCATTTAGCGAGATACAGCGTTCTGTACTGCAATAAGTTGGTGAAAAACTGTGAGGTTATGCAAATATCGTAATTGTGAACGAAACAGTGTAATAGAGCGTTTTTCAATACAAGTACGAATGTTAGGTTAGGTTAAGATATGAACCGTCGTAAAACCGCACTAAACAATGTCACTTAGTGAGATGCAGTGTTTTTCACCATTACAAGTCGGGAACTGCGATATCTAATGTGAAAGCGCTTGCAAACGTCGTTAGGTTAGGTTAGGTTAGGTTAGGTTAGGTTAGGTTACGTTAGGTTAGGTTTGGTTAGGTTAGGTTAGGTTAGGTTAGGTTAGGTTAGGGATGTTAGGTAAGGTTTGGTTAGGTTAGGTTAGGTTAGGTTGGGTTAGGTAAGGTTAGGTTAGGTTAAGATATGAACCGCGCTAAAACCGCATTAAACAATGTCACTTAGTGAGATGCTGTGTTTTTCACCATTACAAGTCGGGAACTGCGATATCTAATGTGAAAGCGCATGAAACCGTCGTAATCTTGTAGAAAACATTGCAAAGTAGCGAATAAAACGTTTTCTAACGATAGAAGTGCGAAGGTTCGGTTAGTTTGAGCTAGGTAGCGTCGTGAAGCCACCAAAAACGATGTCATCTAACGAGATAGTGTTGTTTTATTGCGAGTACGAAACTGCGATAGGTGAAATATTGGGAAAGCACACAAAATGGCATGAACTAGCCAGATACTGCGTCTTGTGTCGTTACAAGTGCGAAACTGCTTCATTGTGATATTCTCGTTAAAGCGCATGCAAATATCGTGAAACCTTAAAGAACGATGTCATTTAGTGAGATACAGCGTTCTGTACTTTAATAAGTTTGTGAGAAACTGTGAGGTCAAGCAAATATCGTAATTGTGAACGAAACAGTGTAATTGAGCGTATTTAGATACAAGTGCGAATGTTAGGTTAGGTTGAGATATCAACCGTCGTAAAACCGCATTAAACAATGTCACTTAGTGAGATGTAGTGTTTTTCAACATTACAAGTCGGGAACTACGATATCTAATGTGAAAGCGCATGAAACCGTCGTAATCTTGTAGAAAACATTGTAAAGTTGCGAGTAAAACGTTTTCTAACGATAGAAGTGCGAAGATTAGCTTGAGTTATGTTAGTTTAAGCTATGTAGCGTCGTGAGACCACCAAAAAGGACGTCATCTAACGAGATAGTGTTGTTTTATTGCATGTACGAAACTGCAATAGGTGAAATGTTGTGAAAGTACACAAAACGGCTTGAACAAGCCAGATACTGCGTGTTGTACCGTTACAAGTGCGAAACTGCTATAATGTGATATTCTCGTTAAAGCGCATGCAAGCATCGTGAAACCTTAAAGAACAATGTCATTTAGCGAGATACAGCGTTCTGTACTGCAATAAGTTGGTGAAAAACTGTGAGGTTATGCAAATATCGTAATTGTGAACGAAACAGTGTAATAGAGCGTTTTTCAATACAAGTACGAATGTTAGGTTAGGTTGACATATCAACCATCGTAAAACCGCATTAAACAATGTCACTTAGTGAGATGTAGTGTTTTTCAACATTACAAGTCGGGAACTACGATATCTAATGTGAAAGCGCATGAAACCGTCGTAATCTTGTAGAAAACATTGTAAAGTTGAGAGTAAAACGTTTTCTAACGATAGAAGTGCGAAGGTTAGCTTGAGTTATGTTAGTTTAAGCTATGTAGCGTCGTGAGACCACCAAAAAGGACGTCATCTAACGAGATAGTGTTGTTTTATTGCATGTACGAAACTGCAATAGGTGAAATGTTGTGAAAGTACACAAAACGGCATGAACAAGCCAAATACTGCGTGTTCTACCGTTACAAGTGCGAAACTGCTATATTGTGATATTCTCGTTAAAGCGCATGCAAGCATCGTGAAACCTTAAAGAACAATGTCATTTAGCGAGATACAGCGTTCTGTACTGCATTAAGTTGGTGAAAAACTGTGAGGTTATGCAAATATCGTAATTGTGAACGAAACAGTGTAATAGAGCGTTTTTCAATACAAGTACGAATGTTAGGTTAGGTTAAGATATGAACCGTCGTAAAACCGCACTAAACACTGTCACTTAGTGAGATGCAGTGTTTTTCACCATTACAAGTCGGGAACTGCGATATCTAATGTGAAAGCGCTTGCAAACGTCGTTAGGTTAGGTTAGGTTACGTTAGGTTAGGTTTGGTTAGGTTAGGTTAGGTTAGGTTAGGTTAGGTTATGTTAGGTTAGGTTGGGTTAGGTTAGGTTAGGTTACGTTAGGTTAAGGTATGAACCGTCGTTAAACCGCAATAAACAATGTCACGTAGTGAGATGCAGTGTTTTTCACCTTTACAAGTTGGGAACTGCGATATCTAATGTGAAAGCGCTTGAAACCGTCGTAATGTTGTAGAAAGCAATGTAAAGTAGCGAGTAAAACGTTTTCTAACGATAGAAGTGCGAAGCTTATGTTAGGTTATGTTAGTTTAAGCTAGGTAGCGTCGTGAAACCACCAAAAACGACGTCATCTAACGAGATAGTGTTGTTTTATTGCGAGTACGAAACTGCGATAGGTAAAATGTTGTGAAAGCACACAAAACGGCATGAACAAGCCAAATACTGCGTGTTGTACCGTTACAAGTGCGAAACTGCTATGTTTTGACATTCTCGGTAAAGCGCATGCAAGTATCGTGAAACCTTAAAGAACGATGTCATTTAGCGAGATACAGCGTTCTGTACTGTAATAAGTTGGTGAGAAACTGTGAGGTCAAGCAAATATCGTAATTGTGAACGAAACAGTGTAATTGAGCGTCTTTAGATACAAGTGCGAATGTTAGGTTAGGTTGACATATCAACCGTCGTAAAACCGCATTAAACAATGTCACTTAGTGAGATGTAGTGTTTTTCAACATTACAAGTCGGGAACTAAGATATCTAATGTGAAAGCGCATGAAACCGTCGTAATCTTGTAGAAAACATTGTAAAGTTGCGAGTAAAACGTTTTCTAACGATAGAAGTGCGAAGGTTAGGTTAGGTTAGGTTAGTTTAAGCTAGGTAGCGTCGTGAAACTACCAAAAACGACGTCATCTAACGAGATAGTGTTGTTTTATAGCGAGTATTAAACTGCGATAGGTGAAATGTTGTGAAAGCACACAAAACGGCATGAACAAGCCAAATACTGCGTGTTCTACCGTTACAAGTGCGAAACTGCTATATTGTGATATTCTCGTTAAAGCGCATGCAAGCATCGTGAAACCTTAAAGAAATATGTCATTTAGCGAGATACAACGTTCTGTACTGCAATAAGTTGGTGAAAAACTGTGAGGTTATGCAAATATCGTAATTGTGAACAAAACAGTGTAACAAAGCGTTTTTAGATACAAGTGCGAATGTTAGGTTAGGTTAAGATATGAACCGTCGTAAAACCGCATTAAACAATGTCAATTAGTGAGATGCAGTGTTTTTCACCATTAAAAGTCGGGAACTGCGATATCTAATGTGAAAGCGCTTGCAACCGTCGTTAGGTTAGGTTAGGTTAGGTTTTGTTAGGTTAGGTTAGGTTAGGTTAGATTAGGTTAGGTTGGGTTGAGTTGGGTTAGGTTAGGTTAGGTTAGGTTAGGTTGTGTTAGGTTAGGTTAGGTTAGGTTAGGTTACGTTAGGTTAGGTTATGTTAGGTTAGGTTAGGTTAGGTTACGTTAGGTTAGGTTAGGTTAGGTAAGGATAATTTGGTTAGGTTAGGTAAGGTTAGGTTAGGTTAGGTTGGGTTGGGTGTTGTTGGGTTGGGTGTTGTTGGGTTGGGTTGGGTTGGGTTAGGTTGGGTTAGGTTAGGTTAGGTTACGTTAGGTTAGGTTAGGTTAGGTTAGGTTACGTTAGGTTATGTTAGGTTAGGTTAGGTTTCGTTAGGATAGGTTAGGTCAGGTAAGGTTAGGTTACGTTAGAATAGGTTAGGTTAGGTTAGGTTACGTTAGGTTAGGTTAAGTTAGGTTAGGTTAGGTTTGGTTAGGTTTGGTTAGGTTAGCTTAGGTTAGGTTAGGTTGGGTTGGGTTGGGTTGGGTTAGGTTAGGTTAGGTTAGGTTAGGTTGGGTTAGGTTAGTTTAGGTTAGGTTAGGTTAGGTTAGGTTGGGTTGGGTTGGGTTAGGTTAGGTTAGGTTAGGTTTGGTAAGGTTAGGTTAGGTTAGGTTACGTTAGGTTAAGGTATGAACCGTCGTAAAACCGCATTAAACAATGTCACTTAGTGAGATGCAGTGTTTTTCACCTTTACAAGTTGGGAACTGTGATATCTAATGTGAAAGCGCTTGAAACCGTCGTAATGTTGTAGAAAGCAATGTAAAGTAGCGAGTAAAACGTTTTCTAACGATAGAAGTGCGAAGGTTATGTTAGGTTGAGTTATGTTAGTTTAAGCTAGGTAGCGTCGTGAAACTACCAAAAACAACGTCATCTAACGAGATAGTGTTGTTTTATTGCGAGTACGAAACTGCGATAGGTGAAATGTTGTGAAAGCACACAAAACGGCATGAACAAGCCAAATACTGCGTGTTGTACCGTTACAAGTGCGAAACTGCTATGTTGTGATATTCTCGTTAAAGCGCATGCAAGCATCGTGAAACCTTAAAGAACGATGTCATTTAGCGAGATACAGCGTTCTGTACTGCAATGTTCGTGAAAAACTGTGAGGTTATGCAAATATCCTAATTGTGAACGAAACAGTGTAATAGAGCGTTTTTTAATGCAAGTGCGAATGTTAGGTTAGGTTAAGATATGAACCGTCGTAAAACCGCAATAAACAATGTCACTTAGTGAGATGCAGTGTTTTTCACTTATACAAGTCGGGAACTGCGATATCTAATGTGAAAGCGCTTGCAAACGTCGTTAGGTTAGGTTAGGTTAGGTTAGGTTAGGTTACGTTAGGTTAGGTTAGGTTAGGTTTGGTTAGGTTAGGTTAGGTTAGGTTAGGTTAGGGATGTTAGGTTAGGTTAAGATATGAACCGCGCTAAAACCGCATTAAACAATGTCACTTAGTGGGATGCTGTGTTTTTCACCATTACAAGTCGGGAACTGCGATATCTAATGTGAAAGCGCATGAAACCGTCGTAATCTTGTAGAAAAGATTGTAAAGTAGCGAATAAAACGTTTTCTAACGATAGAAGTGCGAAGGTTCGGTTAGTTTGAGCTAGGTAGCGTCGTGAAGCCACCAAAAACGATGTCATCTAACGAGATAGTGTTGTTTTATTGCGAGTACGAAACTGCGATAGGTGAAATATTGGGAAAGCACACAAAATGGCATGAACTAGCCAGATACGGCGTCTTGTGCCGTTACAAGTGCGAAACTGCTTTATTGTGATATTCTCGTTAAAGCGCATGCAAGTATCGGGAAACCTTAAAGAACGATGTCATTTAGCGAGATACAGCGTTCTGTACTGTAATAAGTTGGTGAGAAACTGTGAGGTCAAGCAAATATCGTAATTGTGAACGAAACAGTGTAAT
>NW_027464675.1:895000-920000 GCF_043290135.1 Rhipicephalus microplus
CGAAACTGCTATAGTGTGATATTCTCGTTAAAGCGCATGCAAGCATCGTGAAACCTTGAACAATGTCATTTAGCGAGATACAGCGTTCTGTACTGCAAAAGGTTGGTGAAAAACTGTGAGGTTATGCAAATATCGTAATTGTGAACAAAACAGTGTAATAGAGCGTTTTTAGATACAAGTGCGAATGTTAGGTTAGGTTAAGATATGAACCGTCGTAAAATCGCATTAAACAATGTCAATTAGTGAGATGCAGTGTTTTTCACCATTAAAAGTGGGGAACTGCGATATCTAATGTGAAAGCGCTTGCAACCGTCGTTAGGTTAGGTTAGGTTAGGTTAGGTTAGGTTAGGTTTGGTTAGGTTAGGTTAGGTTAGGTTAGGTTAGATTAGGTTAGGTTGGGTTAGGTTAGGTTAGGTTGGGTTGGGTTGGGTTAGGTTAGGTTAGGTTAGGTTTGGTAAGGTTAGGTTAGGTTAGGTTACGTTAGGTTAAGGTATGAACCGTCGTAAAACCGCATTAAACAATGTCACTTAGTGAGATGCAGTGTTTTTCACCTTTACAAGTTGGGAACTGTGATATCTAATGTGAAAGCGCTTGAAACCGTCGTAATGTTGTAGAAAGCAATGTAAAGTAGCGAATAAAACGTTTTCTAACGATAGAAGTGCGAAGGTTCGGTTAGTTTGAGCTAGGTAGCGTCGTGAAGCCACCAAAAACGATGTCATCTAACGAGATAGTGTTGTTTTATTGCGAGTACGAAACTGCGATAGGTGAAATATTGGGAAAGCACACAAAATGGCATGAACTAGCCAGATACGGCGTCTTGTGCCGTTACAAGTGCGAAACTGCTTTATTGTGATATTCTCGTTAAAGCGCATGCAAGTATCGTGAAACCTTAAAGAACGATGTCATTTAGCGAGATACAGCGTTCTGTACTGTAATAAGTTGGTGAGAAACTGTGAGGTCAAGCAAATATCGTAATTGTGAACGAAACAGTGTAATTGAGCGTATTTAGATACAAGTGCGAATGTTAGGTTAGGTTGAGATATCAACCGTCGTAAAACCGCATTAAACAATGTCACTTAGTAAGATGTAGTGTTTTTCAACATTACAAGTCGGGAACTACGATATCTAATGTGAAAGCGCATGAAACCGTCGTAATGTTGTAGAAAGCAATGTAAAGTAGCGAGTAAAACGTTTTCTAACGATAGAAGTGCGAAGGTTATGTTAGGTTGAGTTATGTTAGTTTAAGCTAGGTAGCGTCGTGAAACTACCAAAAACAACGTCATCTAACGAGATAGTGTTGTTTTATTGCGAGTACGAAACTGCGATAGGTGAAATGTGAAAGCACACAAAACGGCATGAACAAGCCAAATACTGCGTGTTGTACCGTTACAAGTGCGAAACTGCTATGTTGTGATATTCTCGTTAAAGCGCATGCAAGCATCGTGAAACCTTAAAGAACGATGTCATTTAGCGAGATACAGCGTTCTGTACTGCAATAAGTTGGTGAAAAACTGTGAGGTTATGCAAATATCTTAATTGTGAACGAAACAGTGTAATAGAGCGTTTTTTAATGCAAGTGCGAATGTTAGGTTAGGTTAAGATATGAACCGTCGTAAAACCGCATTAAACAATGTCACTTAGTGAGATGCAGTGTTTTTCACCATTACAAGTCGGGAACTGCGATATCTAATGTGAAAGCGCTTGCAAACGTCGTTAGGTTAGGTTAGGTTAGGTTAGGTTACGTTAGGTTAGGTTAGGTTAGGTTTGGTTAGGTTAGGTTAGGTTAGGTTAGGTTAGGGATGTTAGGTAAGGTTTGGTTAGGTTAGGTTAGGTTAGGTTGGGTTAGGTAAGGTTAGGTTAGGTTAAGATATGAACCGCGCTAAAACCGCATTAAACAATGTCACTTAGTGAGATGCTGTGTTTTTCACCATTACAAGTCGGGAACTGCGATATCTAATGTGAAAGCGCATGAAACCGTCGTAATCTTGTAGAAAACATTGTAAAGTAGCGAATAAAACGTTTTCTAACGATAGAAGTGCGAAGGTTCGGTTAGTTTAGGCTAGGTAGCGTCGTGAAGCCACCAAAAACGATGTCATCTAACGAGATAGTGTTGTTTTATTGCGAGTACGAAACTGCGATGGGTGAAATATTGGGAAAGCACACAAAATGGCATGAACTAGCCAGATACTGCGTCTTGTGTCGTTACAAGTGCGAAACTGCTTTATTGTGATAATCTCGTTAAAGCGCATGCAAGTATCGTGAAACCTTAAAGAACGATGTCATTTAGCGAGATACAGCGTTCTGTACTTTAATAAGTTTGTGAGAAACTGTGAGGTCAAGCAAATATCGTAATTGTGAACGAAACAGTGTAATTGAGCGTATTTAGATACAAGTGCGAATGTTAGGTTAGGTTGAGATATCAACCGTCGTAAAACCGCATTAAACAATGTCACTTAGTGAGATGTAGTGTTTTTCAACATTACAAGTCGGGAACTACGATATCTAATGTGAAAGCGCATGAAACCGTCGTAATCTTGTAGAAAACATTGTAAAGTTGCGAGTAAAACGTTTTCTAACGATAGAAGTGCGAAGGTTAGCTTGAGTTATGTTAGTTTAAGCTATGTAGCGTCGTGAGACCACCAAAAAGGACGTCATCTAACGAGATAGTGTTGTTTTATTGCATGTACGAAACTGCAATAGGTGAAATGTTGTGAAAGTACACAAAACGGCTTGAACAAGCCAGATACTGCGTGTTGTACCGTTACAAGTGCGAAACTGCTATAATGTGATATTCTCGTTAAAGCGCATGCAAGCATCGTGAAACCTTAAAGAACAATGTCATTTAGCGAGATACACCGTTCTGTACTGCAATAAGTTGGTGAAAAACTGTGAGGTTATGCAAATATCGTAATTGTGAACAAAACAGTGTAATAGAGCGTTTTTAGATACAAGTGCGAATGTTAGGTTAGGTTAAGATATGAACCGTCGTAAAACCGCATTAAACAATGTCAATTAGTGAGACGCAGTGTTTTTCACCATTAAAAGTGGGGAACTGCGATATCTAATGTGAAAGCGCTTGCAACCGTCGTTAGGTTGGGTTAGGTTAGGTTAGGTTAGGTTGGGTTAGGTTAGTTTAGGTTAGGTTAGGTTAGGTTAGGTTGGGTTGGGTTGGTTAGGTTAGGTTAGGTTAGGTAAGGTTAGGTTAGGTTAGGTTAGGTTACGTTAGGTTAAGGTATGAACCGTCGTAAAACCGCATTGAACAATGTCACTTAGTGAGATGCAGTGTTTTTCACCTTTACAAGTTGGGAACTGTGATATCTAATGGGAAAGCGCTTGAAACCGTCGTAATGTTGTAGAAAGCAATGTAAAGTAGCGAGTAAAACGTTTTCTAATGATAGAAGTGCGAAGGTTATGTTAGGTTGAGTTATGTTAGTTTAAGCTAGGTAGCGTCGTGAAACTACCAAAAACAACGTCATCTAACGAGATAGTGTTGTTTTATTGCGAGTACGAAACTGCGAAGGGTGAAATATTGGGAAAGCACACAAAATGGCATGAACTAGCCAGATACTGCGTCTTGTGCCGTTACAAGTGCGAAACTGCTTTATTGTGATATTCTTGTTAAAGCGCATGCAAGTATCTTGAAACCTTAAAGAACGATGTCATTTAGCGAGATACAGCGTTCTGTACTGTAGTAAGTTGGTGAGAAACTGTGAGGTCAAGCAAATATCGTAATTGTGAACGAAACAGTGTAATTGAGCGTATTTAGATACAAGTGCGAATGTTAGGTTAGGTTGAGATATCAACCGTCGTAAAACCGCATTAAACAATGTCACTTAGTGAGATGTAGTGTTTTTCAACATTACAAGTCGGGAACTACGATATCTAATGTGAAAGCGCATGAAACCGTCGTAATCTTGTAGAAAACATTGTAAAGTTGCGAGTAAAACGTTTTCTAACGATAGAAGTGCGAAGGTTAGCTTGAGTTGTGTTAGTTTAAGCTATGTAGCGTCGTGAGACCACCAAAAAGAACGTCATCTAACGAGATAGTGTTGTTTTATTGCGAGTACGAAACTGCGATAGGTAAAATGTTGTGAAAGCACACAAAACGGCATGAACAAGCCAAATACTGCGTGTTGTACCGTTACAAGTGCGAAACTGCTATGTTGTGACATTCTCGGTAAAGCGCATGCAAGTATCCTGAAACCTAAAAGAACGATGTCATTTAGCGAGATACAGCGTTCTGTACTGTAATAAGTTGGTGAGAAACTGTGAGGTCAAGCAAATATCGTAATTGTGAAGGAAACAGTGTAATAGAGCGTTTTTCAATACAAGTACGAATGTTAGGTTAGGTTAAGATATGAGCCGTCGTAAAACCGCATTAAACAATGTCACTTAGTGAGATGCAGTGTTTTTCACCATTACAAGTCGGGAACTGCGATATCTAATGTGAAAGCGCTTGCAAACGTCGTTAGGTTAGGTTAGGTTAGGTTAGGTTAGGTTACGTTAGGTTAGGTTTGGTTAGGTTAGGTTAGGTTAGGTTAGGTTATGTTAGGTTAGGTTGGGTTAGGTTAGGTTAGGTTACGTTAGGTTAAGGTATGAACCGCCGTAAAACCGCTTTAAACAATGTCACTTAGTGAGATGCAGTGTTTTTCACCTTTACAAGTTGGGAACTGCGATATCTAATGTGAAAGCGCTTGAAACCGTCGTAATGTTGTAGAAAGCAATGTAAAGTAGCGAGTAAAACGTTTTCTAACGATAGAAGTGCGAAGGTTATGTTAAGTTGAGTTATGTTAGTTTAAGCTACGTAGCGTCGTGAAACCACCAAAAACGACGTCATCTAACGAGATAGTGTTGTTTTATTGCGAGTATTAAACTGCGATAGGTGAAATGTTGTGAAAGCACACAAAACGGCATGAACAAGCCAAATACTGCGTGTTCTACCGTTACAAGTGCGAAACTGCTATATTGTGATATTCTCGGTAAAGCGCATGCAAGTATCGTGAAACCTTAAAGAACGATGTCATTTAGCGAGATACAGCGTTCTGTACTGTAATAAGTTGGTGAGAAACTGTGAGGTCAAGCAAATATCGTAATTGTGAACGAAACAGTGTAATTGAGCGTCTTTAGATACAAGTGCGAATGTTAGGTTAGGTTGATATATCAACCGTCGTAAAACCGCATTAAACAATGTCACTTAATGAGATGTAGTGTTTTTCAACATTACAAGTCGGGAACTACGATATCTAATGTGAAAGCGCATGAAACCGTCGTAATCTTGTAGAAAAAATTGTAAAGTTGCGAGTAAAACGTTTTCTAACGATAGAAGTGCGAAGGTTAGGTTAGGTTAGGTTAGTTTAAGCTAGGTAGCGTCGTGAAACTACCAAAAACGACGTCATCTAACGAGATAGTGTTGTTTTATAGCGAGTATTAAACTGCCATAGGTGAAATGTTGTGAAAGCACACAAAACGGCTCGAACAAGGCAAATACTGCGTGTTCTACCGTTACAAGTGCGAAACTGCTATAGTGTGATATTCTCGTTAAAGCGCATGCAAGCATCGTGAAACCTTGAACAATGTCATTTAGCGAGATACAGCGTTCTGTACTGCAAAAGGTTGGTGAAAAACTGTGAGGTTATGCAAATATCGTAATTGTGAACAAAACAGTGTAATAGAGCGTTTTTAGATACAAGTGCGAATGTTAGGTTAGGTTAAGATATGAACCGTCGTAAAATCGCATTAAACAATGTCAATTAGTGAGATGCAGTGTTTTTCACCATTAAAAGTGGGGAACTGCGATATCTAATGTGAAAGCGCTTGCAACCGTCGTTAGGTTAGGTTAGGTTAGGTTAGGTTAGGTTAGGTTTGGTTAGGTTAGGTTAGGTTAGGTTAGGTTAGATTAGGTTAGGTTGGGTTAGGTTAGGTTAGGTTGGGTTGGGTTGGGTTAGGTTAGGTTAGGTTAGGTTTGGTAAGGTTAGGTTAGGTTAGGTTACGTTAGGTTAAGGTATGAACCGTCGTAAAACCGCATTAAACAATGTCACTTAGTGAGATGCAGTGTTTTTCACCTTTACAAGTTGGGAACTGTGATATCTAATGTGAAAGCGCTTGAAACCGTCGTAATGTTGTAGAAAGCAATGTAAAGTAGCGAGTAAAACGTTTTCTAACGATAGAAGTGCGAAGGTTATGTTAGGTTGAGTTATGTTAGTTTAAGCTAGGTAGCGTCGTGAAACTACCAAAAACAACGTCATCTAACGAGATAGTGTTGTTTTATTGCGAGTACGAAACTGCGATAGGTGAAATGTTGTGAAAGCACACAAAACGGCATGAACAAGCCAAATACTGCGTGTTGTACCGTTACAAGTGCGAAACTGCTATAATGTGATATTCTCGTTAAAGCGCATGCAAGCATCGTGAAACCTTAAAGAACGATGTCATTTAGCGAGATACAGCGTTCTGTACTGCAATAAGTTGGTGAAAAACTGTGAGGTTATGCAAATATCCTAATTGTGAACGAAACAGTGTAATAGAGCGTTTTTTAATGCAAGTGCGAATGTTAGGTTAGGTTAAGATATGAACCGTCGTAAAACCGCATTAAACAATGTCACTTAGTGAGATGTAGTGTTTTTCACCATTACAAGTCGGGAACTGCGATATCTAAAGTGAAAGCGCTTGCAAACGTCGTTAGGTTAGGTTAGGTTAGGTTAGGTTACGTTAGGTTAGGTTAGGTTAGGTTAGGTTAGGGATGTTAGCTAAGGTTTGGTTAGGTTAGGTTAGGTTAGGTTAGGTTGGGTTAGGTAAGGTTAGGTTAGGTTAAGATATGAACCGCGCTAAAACCGCATTAAACAATGTCACTTAGTGAGATGCTGTGTTTTTCACCAGTAAAAGTCGGGAACTGCGATATCTAATGTGAAAGCGCATGAAACCGTCGTAATCTTGTAGAAAACATTGTAAAGTAGCGAATAAAACGTTTTCTAACGATAGAAGTGCGAAGGTTTGGTTAGTTTGAGCTAGGTAGCGTCGTGAAGCCACCAAAAACGATGTCATCTAACGAGATAGTGTTGTTTTATTGCGAGTACGAAACTGCGATAGGTGAAATATTGGGAAAGCACACAAAATGGCATGAACTAGCCAGATACTGCGTCTTGTGCCGTTACAAGTGCGAAACTGCTTTATTGTGATATTCTCGTTAAAGCGCATGCAAGTATCGTGAAACCTTAAAGAACGATGTCATTTAGCGAGATACAGCGTTCTGTACTGTAATAAGTTGGTGAGAAACTGTGAGGTCAAGCAAATATCGTAATTGTGAACGAAACAGTGTAATTGAGCGTATTTAGATACAAGTGCGAATGTTAGGTTAGGTTGAGATATCAACCGTCGTAAAACCGCATTAAACAATGTCACTTAGTGAGATGTAGTGTTTTTCAACATTACAAGTCGGGAACTACGATATCTAATGTGAAAGCGCATGAAACCGTCGTAATCTTGTAGAAAACATTGTAAAGTTGCGAGTAAAACGTTTTCTAACGATAGAAGTGCGAAGGTTAGTTTGAGGTATGTTAGTTTAAGCTATGTAGCGTCGTGAGACCACCAAAAAGGACGTCATCTAACGAGATAGTGTTGTTTTATTGCATGTACGAAACTGCAATAGGTGAAATGTTGTGAAAGTACACAAAACGGCTTGAACAAGCCAGATACTGCGTGTTGTACCGTTACAAGTGCGAAACTGCTATAATGTGATATTCTCGTTAAAGCGCATGCAAGCATCGTGAAACCTTAAAGAACGATGTCATTTAGCGAGATACAGCGTTCTGTACTGCAATAAGTTGGTGAAAAACTGTGAGGTTATGCAAATATCGTAATTGTGAACGAAACAGTGTAATAGAGCGTTTTTCAATACAAGTACGAATGTTAGGTTAGGTTGACATATCAACCATCGTAAAACCGCATTAAACAATGTCACTTAGTGAGATGTAGTGTTTTTCAACATTACAAGTCGGGAACTACGATATCTAATGTGAAAGCGCATGAAACCGTCGTAATCTTGTAGAAAACATTGTAAAGTTGCGAGTAAAACGTTTTCTAACGATAGAAGTGCGAAGGTTAGCTTGAGTTATGTTAGTTTAAGCTATGTAGCGTCGTGAGACCACCAAAAAGGACGTCATCTAACGAGATAGTGTTGTTTTATTGCATGTACGAAACTGCAATAGGTGAAATGTTGTGAAAGTACACAAAACGGCATGAACAAGCCAAATACTGCGTGTTCTACCGTTACAAGTGCGAAACTGCTATATTGTGATATTCTCGTTAAAGCGCATGCAAGCATCGTGAAACCTTAAAGAACAATGTCATTTAGCGAGATACAGCGTTCTGTACTGCAATAAGTTGGTGAAAAACTGTGAGGTTATGCAAATATCGTAATTGTGAACGAAACAGTGTAATAGAGCGTTTTTCAATACAAGTACGAATGTTAGGTTAGGTTAAGATATGAACCGTCGTAAAACCGCACTAAACAATGTCACTTAGTGAGATGCAGTGTTTTTCACCATTACAAGTCGGGAACTGCGATATCTAATGTGAAAGCGCTTGCAAACGTCGTTAGGTTAGGTTAGGTTAGGTTAGGTTAGGTTAGGTTAGGTTAGGTTACGTTAGGTTAGGTTTGGTTAGGTTAGGTTAGGTTAGGTTAGGTTAGGTTATGTTAGGTTAGGTTACGTTAGGTTAAGGTATGAACCGTCGTAAAACCGCAATAAACAATGTCACTTAGTGAGATGCAGTGTTTTTCACCTTTACAAGTTGGGAACTGCGATATCTAATGTGAAAGCGCTTGAAACCGTCGTAATGTTGTAGAAAGCAATGTAAAGTAGCGAGTAAAACGTTTTCTAACGATAGAAGTGCGAAGCTTATGTTAGGTTATGTTAGTTTAAGCTAGGTAGCGTCGTGAAACCACCAAAAACGACGTCATCTAACGAGATAGTGTTGTTTTATTGCGAGTACGAAACTGCGATAGGTAAAATGTTGTGAAAGCACACAAAACGGCATGAACAAGCCAAATACTGCGTGTTGTACCGTTACAAGTGCGAAACTGCTATGTTTTGACATTCTCGGTAAAGCGCATGCAAGTATCGTGAAACCTTAAAGAACGATGTCATTTAGCGAGATACAGCGTTCTGTACTGTAATAAGTTGGTGAGAAACTGTGAGGTCAAGCAAATATCGTAATTGTGCACGAAACAGTGTAATTGAGCGTCTTTAGATACAAGTGCGAATGTTAGGTTAGGTTGACATATCAACCGTCGTAAAACCGCATTAAACAATGTCACTTAGTGAGATGTAGTGTTTTTCAACATTACAAGTCGGGAACTACGATATCTAATGTGAAAGCGCATGAAACCGTCGTAATCTTGTAGAAAACATTGTAAAGTTGCGAGTAAAACGTTTTCTAACGATAGAAGTGCGAAGGTTAGGTTAGGTTAGGTTAGTTTAAGCTAGGTAGCGTCGTGAAACTACCAAAAACGACGTCATCTAACGAGATAGTGTTGTTTTATAGCGAGTATTAAACTGCGATAGGTGAAATGTTGTGAAAGCACACAAAACGGCATGAACAAGCCAAATACTGCGTGTTCTACCGTTACAAGTGCGAAACTGCTATATTGTGATATTCTCGTTAAAGCGCATGCAAGCATCGTGAAACCTTAAAGAAATATGTCATTTAGCGAGATACAACGTTCTGTACTGCAATAAGTTGGTGAAAAACTGTGAGGTTATGCAAATATCGTAATTGTGAACAAAACAGTGTAATAAAGCGTTTTTAGATACAAGTGCGAATGTTAGGTTAGGTTAAGATATGAACCGTCGTAAAACCGCATTAAACAATGTCAATTAGTGAGATGCAGTGTTTTTCACCATTAAAAGTCGGGAACTGCGATATCTAATGTGAAAGCGCTTGCAACCGTCGTTAGGTTAGGTTAGGTTAGGTTTTGTTAGGTTAGGTTAGGTTAGGTTAGGTTAGATTAGGTTAGGTTGGGTTGAGTTGGGTTAGGTTAGGTTAGGTTAGGTTAGGTTGGGTTAGGTTAGGTTAGGTTAGGTTAGGTTACGTTAGGTTAGGTTAGGTTATGTTAGGTTAGGTTAGGTTAGGTTAGGTTAGGTTAGGTTAGGTAAGGATAATTTGGTTAGGTTAGGTAAGGTTAGGTTAGGTTAGGTTGGGTTGGGTGTTGTTGGGTTGGGTGTTGTTGGGTTGGGTTGGTTTGGGTTAGGTTGGGTTAGGTTAGGTTAGGTTACGTTAGGTTAGGTTAGGTTAGGTTACGTTAGGTTATGTTAGGTTAGGTTAGGTTACGTTAGGTTAGGTTAGGTCAGGTAAGGTTAGGTTACGATAGAATAGGTTAGGTTAGGTTAGGTTACGTTAGGTTAGGTTAAGTTAGGTTAGGTTAGGTTTGGTTAGGTTTGGTTAGGTTAGCTTAGGTTAGGTTAGGTTGGGTTGGGTTGGGTTGGGTTAGGTTAGGTTAGGTTAGGTTGGGTTAGGTTAGTTTAGGTTAGGTTAGGTTAGGTTAGGTTGG
Organism: Rhipicephalus microplus; assembly: GCF_043290135.1. Lineage (NCBI taxonomy): Eukaryota > Metazoa > Arthropoda > Arachnida > Ixodida > Ixodidae > Rhipicephalus > Rhipicephalus microplus. The sequence continues at coordinate 905,547 of NW_027464675.1, forward strand.
GTTGGGTTGGGTTAGGTTAGGTTAGGTTAGGTTTGGTAAGGTTAGGTTAGGTTAGGTTACGTTAGGTTAAATTATGAACCGTCGTAAAACCGCATTAAACAATGTCACTTAGTGAGATGCAGTGTTTTTCACCTTTACAAGTTGGGAACTGTGATATCTAATGTGAAAGCGCTTGAAACCGTCGTAATGTTGTAGAAAGCAATGTAAAGTAGCGAGTAAAACGTTTTCTAACGATAGAAGTGCGAAGGTTATGTTAGGTTGAGTTATGTTAGTTTAAGCTAGGTAGCGTCGTGAAACTACCAAAAACAACGTCATCTAACGAGATAGTGTTGTTTTATTGCGAGTACGAAACTGCGATAGGTGAAATGTTGTGAAAGCACACAAAACGGCATGAACAAGCCAAATACTGCGTGTTGTACCGTTACAAGTGCGAAACTGCTATGTTGTGATATTCTCGTTAAAGCGCATGCAAGCATCGTGAAACCTTAAAGAACGATGTCATTTAGCGAGATACAGCGTTCTGTACTGCAATAAGTTGGTGAAAAACTGTGAGGTTATGCAAATATCGTAATTGTGAACGAAACAGTGTAATAGAGCGTTTTTCAATACAAGTACGAATGTTAGGTTAGGTTAAGATATGAACCGTCGTGAAACCGCATTAAACAATGTCACTTAGTGAGATGCAGTGTTTTTCACCATTACAAGTCGGGAACTGCGATATCTAATGTGAAAGCGCTTGCAAACGTCGTTAGGTTAGGTTAGGTTAGGTTAGGTTACGTTAGGTTAGGTTTGGTTAGGTTAGGTTAGGTTAGGTTAGGTTAGGTTAGGTTATGTTAGGTTAGGTTGGGTTAGGTTAGGTTAGGTTACGTTAGGTTAAGGTATGAACCGTCGTAAAACCGCATTAAACAATGTCACTTAGTGAGATGCAGTGTTTTTCACCTTTACAAGTTGGGAACTGCGACATCTAATGTGAAAGCGCTTGAAACCGTCGTAATGTTGTAGAAAGCAATGTAAAGTAGCGAGTAAAACGTTTTCTAACGATAGAAGTGCGAAGGTTATGTTAGGTTGAGTTATGTTAGTTTAAGCTACGTAGCGTCGTGAAACCACCAAAAACGACGTCATCTAACGAGATAGTGTTGTTTTATTGCGAGTATTAAACTGCGATAGGTGAAATGTTGTGAAAGCACACAAAACGGCATGAACAAGCCAAATACTGCGTGTTCTACCGTTACAAGTGCGAAACTGCTATATTGTGATATTCTCGGTAAAGCGCATGCAAGTATCGTGAAACCTTAAAGAACGATGTCATTTAGCGAGATACAGCGTTCTGTACTGTAATAAGTTGGTGAGAAACTGTGAGGTCAAGCAAATATCGTAATTGTGAACGAAACAGTGTAATTGAGCGTCTTTAGATACAAGTGCGAATGTTAGGTTAGGTTGATATATCAACCGTCGTAAAACCGCATTAAACAATGTCACTTAGTGAGATGTAGTGTTTTTCAACATTACAAGTCGGGAACTACGATATCTAATGTGAAAGCGCATGAAACCGTCGTAATCTTGTAGAAAACATTGTAAAGTTGCGAGTAAAACGTTTTCTAACGATAGAAGTGCGAAGGTTAGGTTAGGTTAGGTTAGTTTAAGCTAGGTAGCGTCGTGAAACTACCAAAAACGACGTCATCTAACGAGATAGTGTTGTTTTATAGCGAGTATTAAACTGCGATAGGTGAAATGTTGTGAAAGCACACAAAACGGCATGAACAAGCCAAATACTGCGTGTTCTACCGTTACAAGTGCGAAACTGCTATATTGTGATATTCTCGTTAAAGCGCATGCAAGCATCGTGAAACCTTAAAGAACAATGTCATTTAGCGAGATACAGCGTTCTGTACTGCAATAAGTTGGTGAAAAACTGTGAGGTTATGCAAATATCGTAATTGTGAACAAAACAGTGTAATAGAGCGTTTTTAGATACAAGTGCGAATGTTAGGTTAGGTTAAGATATGAACCGTCGTAAAACCGCATTAAACAATGTCAATTGGTGAGATGCAGTGTTTTTCACCATTAAAAGTGGGGAACTGCGATATCTAATGTGAAAGCGCTTGCAACCGTCGTTAGGTTAGGTTAGGTTAGGTTAGGTTAGGTTTGGTTAGGTTAGGTTAGGTTAGGTTAGGTTAGATTAGGTTAGGTTGGGTTGAGTTGGGTTAGGTTAGGTTAGGTTAGGTTAGGTTGGGTTAGGTTAGGTTAGGTTAGGTTACGTTAGGTTAGGTTAGGTTAGGTTACGTTAGGTTAGGTTAGGTTAGGTAAGGATAATTTGGTTAGGTTAGGTAAGGTTAGGTTAGGTTAGGTTAGGTTGGGTTGGGTGTTGTTGGGTTGGGTTGGGTTGGGTTAGGTTGGGTTAGGTTAGGTTAGGTTACGTTAGGTTAGGTTAGGTTACGTTAGGTTATGTTAGGTTAGGTTAGGTTACGTTAGGTTAGGTTAGGTCAGGTTAGGTTAGGTTACGTTAGAATAGGTTAGGTTAGGTTAGGTTACGTTAGGTTAGGTTAAGTTAGGTTAGGTTAGGTTTGGTTAGGTTAGGTTAGGTTAGCTTTGGTTAGGTTAGGTTGGGTTGGGTTGGGTTAGGTTGGGTTAGGTTAGGTTAGGTTAGGTTAGGTTGGGTTAGGTTAGTTTAGGTTAGGTTAGGTTAGGTTAGGTTGGGTTGGGTTGGGTTGGTTAGGTTAGGTTAGGTTAGGTAAGGTTAGGTTAGGTTAGGTTAGGTTAGGTTAGGTTAAGGTATGAACCGTCGTAAAACCGCATTGAACAATGTCACTTAGTGAGATGCAGTGTTTTTCACCTTTACAAGTTGGGAACTGTGATATCTAATGGGAAAGCGCTTGAAACCGTCGTAATGTTGTAGAAAGCAATGTAAAGTTGCGAGTAAAACGTTTTCTAACGATAGAAGTGCGAAGGTTAGCTTGAGTTATGTTAGTTTAAGCTATGTAGCGTCGTGAGACCACCAAAAAGAACGTCATCTAACGAGATAGTGTTGTTTTATTGCGAGTACGAAACTGCGATAGGTAAAATGTTGTGAAAGCGCACAAAACGGCATGAACAAGCCAAATACTGCGTGTTGTACCGTTACAAGTGCGAAACTGCTATGTTGTGACATTCTCGGTAAAGCGCATGCAAGTATCGTGAAACCTAAAAGAACGATGTCATTTAGCGAGATACAGCGTTCTGTACTGTAATAAGTTGGTGAGAAACTGTGAGGTCAAGCAAATATCGTAATTGTGAACGAAACAGTGTAATAGATCGTTTTTCAATACAAGTACGAATGTTAGGTTAGGTTAAGATATGAACCGTCGTAAAACCGCATTAAACAATGTCACTTAGTGAGATGCAGTGTTTTTCACCTTTACAAGTTGGGAACTACGATATCTAATGTGAAAGCGCATGAAACCGTCGTAATCTTGTAGAAAACATTGTAAAGTTGCGAGTAAAACGTTTTCTAACGATAGAAGTGCGAAGGTTAGGTTAGGTTAGGTTAGTTTAAGCTAGGTAGCGTCGTGAAACTACCAAAAACGACGTCATCTAACGAGATAGTGTTGTTTTATAGCGAGTATTAAACTGCGATAGGTGAAATGTTGTGAAAGCACACAAAACGGCATGAACAAGCCAAATACTGCGTGTTCTACCGTTACAAGTGCGAAACTGCTATATTGTGATATTCTCGTTAAAGCGCATGCAAGCATCGTGAAACCTTAAAGAACAATGTCATTTAGCGAGATACAGCGTTCTGTACTGCAATAAGTTGGTGAAAAACTGTGAGGTTATGCAAATATCGTAATTGTGAACAAAACAGTGTAATAGAGCGTTTTTAGATACAAGTGCGAATGTTAGGTTAGGTTAAGATATGAACCGTCGTAAAACCGCATTAAACAATGTCAATTGGTGAGATGCAGTGTTTTTCACCATTAAAAGTGGGGAACTGCGATATCTAATGTGAAAGCGCTTGCAACCGTCGTTAGGTTAGGTTAGGTTAGGTTAGGTTAGGTTTGGTTAGGTTAGGTTAGGTTAGGTTAGGTTAGATTAGGTTAGGTTGGGTTGAGTTGGGTTAGGTTAGGTTAGGTTAGGTTAGGTTGGGTTAGGTTAGGTTAGGTTAGGTTACGTTAGGTTAGGTTAGGTTAGGTTACGTTAGGTTAGGTTAGGTTAGGTAAGGATAATTTGGTTAGGTTAGGTAAGGTTAGGTTAGGTTAGGTTAGGTTGGGTTGGGTGTTGTTGGGTTGGGTTGGGTTGGGTTAGGTTGGGTTAGGTTAGGTTAGGTTACGTTAGGTTAGGTTAGGTTACGTTAGGTTATGTTAGGTTAGGTTAGGTTACGTTAGGTTAGGTTAGGTCAGGTTAGGTTAGGTTACGTTAGAATAGGTTAGGTTAGGTTAGGTTACGTTAGGTTAGGTTAAGTTAGGTTAGGTTAGGTTTGGTTAGGTTAGGTTAGGTTAGCTTTGGTTAGGTTAGGTTGGGTTGGGTTGGGTTAGGTTGGGTTAGGTTAGGTTAGGTTAGGTTAGGTTGGGTTAGGTTAGTTTAGGTTAGGTTAGGTTAGGTTAGGTTGGGTTGGGTTGGTTAGGTTAGGTTAGGTTAGGTAAGGTTAGGTTAGGTTAGGTTAGGTTAGGTTAGGTTAAGGTATGAACCGTCGTAAAACCGCATTGAACAATGTCACTTAGTGAGATGCAGTGTTTTTCACCTTTACAAGTTGGGAACTGTGATATCTAATGGGAAAGCGCTTGAAACCGTCGTAATGTTGTAGAAAGCAATGTAAAGTTGCGAGTAAAACGTTTTCTAACGATAGAAGTGCGAAGGTTAGCTTGAGTTATGTTAGTTTAAGCTATGTAGCGTCGTGAGACCACCAAAAAGAACGTCATCTAACGAGATAGTGTTGTTTTATTGCGAGTACGAAACTGCGATAGGTAAAATGTTGTGAAAGCGCACAAAACGGCATGAACAAGCCAAATACTGCGTGTTGTACCGTTACAAGTGCGAAACTGCTATGTTGTGACATTCTCGGTAAAGCGCATGCAAGTATCGTGAAACCTAAAAGAACGATGTCATTTAGCGAGATACAGCGTTCTGTACTGTAATAAGTTGGTGAGAAACTGTGAGGTCAAGCAAATATCGTAATTGTGAACGAAACAGTGTAATAGATCGTTTTTCAATACAAGTACGAATGTTAGGTTAGGTTAAGATATGAACCGTCGTAAAACCGCATTAAACAATGTCACTTAGTGAGATGCAGTGTTTTTCACCTTTACAAGTTGGGAACTGCGATATCTAATGTGAAAGCGCTTGAAACCGTCGTAATGTTGTAGAAAGCAATGTAAAGTAGCGAGTAAAACGTTTTCTAACGATAGAAGTGCGAAGGTTATGTTGAGTTATGTTAGTTTAAGCTACGTAGCGTCGTGAAACCACCAAAAACGACGTCATCTAACGAGATAGTGTTGTTTTATTGCGAGTATTAAACTGCGATAGGTGAAATGTTGTGAAAGCACACAAAACGGCATGAACAAGCCAAATACTGCGTGTTCTACCGTTACAAGTGCGAAACTGCTATGTTGTGATATTCTCGTTAAAGCGCATGCAAGCATCGTGAAACCTTAAAGAACGATGTCATTTAGCGAGATACAGCGTTCTGTACTGCAATAAGTTGGTGAAAAACTGTGAGGTTATGCAAATATCGTAATTGTGAACGAAACAGTGTAATAGAGCGTTTTTCAATACAAGTACGAATGTTAGGTTAGGTTAAGATATGAACCGTCGTAAAACCGCATTAAACAATGTCACTTAGTGAGATGCAGTGTTTTTCACCATTACAAGTCGGGAACTGCGATATCTAATGTGAAAGCGCTTGCAAACGTCGTTAGGTTAGGTTAGGTTAGGTTAGGTTACGTTAGGTTAGGTTTGGTTAGGTTAGGTTAGGTTAGGTTAGGTTATGTTAGGTTAGGTTGGGTTAGGTTAGGTTAGGTTACGTTAGGTTAAGGTATGAACCGTCGTAAAACCGCATTAAACAATGTCACTTAGTGAGATGCAGTGTTTTTCACCTTTACAAGTTGGGAACTGCGACATCTAATGTGAAAGCGCTTGAAACCGTCGTAATGTTGTAGAAAGCAATGTAAAGTAGCGAGTAAAACGTTTTCTAACGATAGAAGTGCGAAGGTTATGTTAGGTTGAGTTATGTTAGTTTAAGCTACGTAGCGTCGTGAAACCACCAAAAACGACGTCATCTAACGAGATAGTGTTGTTTTATTGCGAGTATTAAACTGCGATAGGTGAAATGTTGTGAAAGCACACAAAACGGCATGAACAAGCCAAATACTGCGTGTTCTACCGTTACAAGTGCGAAACTGCTATATTGTGATATTCTCGGTAAAGCGCATGCAAGTATCGTGAAACCTTAAAGAACGATGTCATTTAGCGAGATACAGCGTTCTGTACTGTAATAAGTTGGTGAGAAACTGTGAGGTCAAGCAAATATCGTAATTGTGAACGAAACAGTGTAATTGAGCGTCTTTAGATACAAGTGCGAATGTTAGGTTAGGTTGATATATCAACCGTCGTAAAACCGCATTAAACAATGTCACTTAGTGAGATGTAGTGTTTTTCAACATTACAAGTCGGGAACTACGATATCTAATGTGAAAGCGCATGAAACCGTCGTAATCTTGTAGAAAACATTGTAAAGTTGCGAGTAAAACGTTTTCTAACGATAGAAGTGCGAAGGTTAGGTTAGGTTAGGTTAGTTTAAGCTAGGTAGCGTCGTGAAACTACCAAAAACGACGTCATCTAACGAGATAGTGTTGTTTTATAGCGAGTATTAAACTGCGATAGGTGAAATGTTGTGAAAGCACACAAAACGGCATGAACAAGCCAAATACTGCGTGTTCTACCGTTACATGGGTTTTAGCAGCGCGAAAAATGCACAAAAGACAAGAAAGGGACGAGACAAGCGCTGACTTCCAACTAAAATTTTATTGACGGGAAGACCGTTAATATGCAATGGAGCACAAAGAGTGAAAAAAATGACGTATTTTAAGATACAAATTATCAACTAACGCCATGCCTGCTGCGCCTACCCTCGCATCTCAAGAAACATATCTCTTTATCTGAAAGGGCAACTGAAGGCTTGCTTACACATGCGCTGCTTTCAAGCTCCATTTGAGCAGCCTCATAAATTATACGCACGTTTTCCTCTTTAATCTTGCATAGAACTGTTGTTTTTTCAAACAACGGAGTGCACCCACACGTGCTCACGTGTTGCGCTAAGAAACCATCTTTTCCGCCACGAACATTATTGGCATGTTCCCGTAAGCGATCGTTAAGGCATCTGCCCGTCTGGCCCACATAACATGCACCGCAAGAAAAAGGGGTCCTGTAAACGACGCCTAACGCGCAGTCCACAAACTGCGTTCTGTGCCTCACCATACACTTTTTTCTCATACTCTTTACGGGGCAGGTCCTGTTTGTCAACTGGGACAACTTATCAGGGGCACTGAAGACCACTTTCACATTGAGGCGCTGTCCTATTTTCTTTAGGCGGTGTGACACAGAATGCATGTACGGAATAACCGCTACCTTTTCCCTCTTCTCCGCTGTGGTGCCATCACTGTTGCAAACAGTGCCCAATCGTTTCCTTTTTCTGTGGATTGCCTCCGCCACGGAAATGAGCAAAGTGCGAGGGTACCCTTCTCTTTCTAGGCGCTCCGACTGTGCCAAGAGACTAGCTTCTAAGACGTGGTGACACGACCTCTCTAAAGCATTGTGAAAACATGATTGAACAATGCCTCTCTTTACTAATTTGCTATGCGCAGACGAGAACGGAAGAACAGGCTTCTGCGAGCGAGGCTCGTAACACCAGCACGTGTGGTTCTCCGAAAAAGAAATCTTTAGGTCAAGAAAGCGGATGCAATCCCTTTCCGGCATCTCGTGCGTCACCACAAGTGGATAGAGGCATTCGCGAAAGATTTGCAACACCTGCATGACCTTGGAATGAAAGGTCTCTAAATCACACCTCAAAATTAACAGATAATCATCCACATACCGAAAGGTCTTTACTACAGATAGTTCACCAAGCTTCACATTCAATGCCCTATCAAATTTGGCTAATAGCAAGTCACTTAGAAAAGGAGCTATGGACGATCCTATCGAGACACCTTCTTTCTGTATATATGTTTTTCCGTTCCATTCTACAAACGTTGATGTGATGTACAAAGATAAAAGTTCCAAGAAACCTTTGGACGAAATACCCGTGGTGTTCTGAAATGGCACCGCGCCGAAACTGTCAATGCATTCATCAATGCATGCTAACAAACCTTCGTGCGGAAGGGAATAATAAAGGTCTTTTATGTCAATCGAAAAAGCTCTAAACCTCGCGCCTGGATGCTGCCTCAGAAAGTTGACGACTTCTCCAGAGTTGAATATTCTGAAGGGGTCTTCTACAGGGAACAATTTCAACTTATCTTGCAAAAACCGCCCTAGTTCATACTGCCAAGAATTCCTTTCCGAAACGATTGTGCGGAAAGGTGCTCCTTCTTTGTGAGTCTTGGTTGTGAAAAACATATTTAAGGACAGCTTGTCACTTTTGCCAATTTGTTTTTGGTGGTTTCCAGCCCTCGAATGGCCATGGCACGAGGGTGTGCAAGATACTCAGGGCGGAATGGCTCCGGCAAGCAAGAATGTACAGGGATGCACTGTTCCTTCCTCTTCTCCATGATCAACATGTCATGCACAAGAAAACAAGATGGCGAGAATACACAGGCCGCATTGACCACGTGGTAGACTATCTTTGGCAAGGTGAATTACGGAGGCTCCGGTCCCAGTTTTCAACGACGCGACGTGGCTCTACTGGCGTCGTTCATACGTATGGTGACATAGCCCTCCCAGACTTCGTCAGGAAGACGTTGGGTCTAGGTCCAAAGTTCGCGGTTGAGAAGAGGCGGACACCTACTGAACTTTTGGCCACTGTGCGCCAGGTCGCGAACTGTGCTCCACCAGAAGACACCGACAGATGCGTCTCAGAAGGCCTCGACGTTCTTTTACGGGGTAAGCCAGCTAACAGTGGCGTACCAGTAGGTAAAGTTGCTGCTTACCTCATAGACAATGCTCTTTGTGTGGTACCTTCGGCCAAAGAGGGAGGGTTTGCTGTGTTACCGAGAGGCCTGTACTTTGAAAAGGCCCACCATGCAATTTCGTCCGTCTTTCGGGTGTGCGAAGGCATTAATCTCGCTAAAATCAGATCGAGGGCGAAGAATCTGTGCTCCGAGTTAGATTTGCCGGTTCTGGCGCGAGAAATTGGCAAAAGTGACAAGCTGTCCTTAAATATGTTTTTCACAACCAAGACTCACAAAGAAGGAGCACCTTTCCGCACAATCGTTTCGGAAAGGAATTCTTGGCAGTATGAACTAGGGCGGTTTTTGCAAGATAAGTTGAAATTGTTCCCTGTAGAAGACCCCTTCAGAATATTCAACTCTGGAGAAGTCGTCAACTTTCTGAGGCAGCATCCAGGCGCGAGGTTTAGAGCTTTTTCGATTGACATAAAAGACCTTTATTATTCCCTTCCGCACGAAGGTTTGTTAGCATGCATTGATGAATGCATTGACAGTTTCGGCGCGGTGCCATTTCAGAACACCACGGGTATTTCGTCCAAAGGTTTCTTGGAACTTTTATCTTTGTACATCACATCAACGTTTGTAGAATGGAACGGAAAAACATATATACAGAAAGAAGGTGTCTCGATAGGATCGTCCATAGCTCCTTTTCTAAGTGACTTGCTATTAGCCAAATTTGATAGGGCATTGAATGTGAAGCTTGGTGAACTATCTGTAGTAAAGACCTTTCGGTATGTGGATGATTATCTGTTAATTTTGAGGTGTGATTTAGAGACCTTTCATTCCAAGGTCATGCAGGTGTTGCAAATCTTTCGCGAATGCCTCTATCCACTTGTGGTGACGCACGAGATGCCGGAAAGGGATAGCATCCGCTTTCTTGACCTAAAGATTTCTTTTTCGGAGAACCACACGTGCTGGTGTTACGAGCCTCGCTCGCAGAAGCCTGTTCTTCCGTTCTCGTCTGCGCATAGCAAATTAGTAAAGAGAGGCATTGTTCAATCATGTTTTCACAATGCTTTAGAGAGGTCGTGTCACCACGTCTTAGAAGCTAGTCTCTTGGCACAGTCGGAGCGCCTAGAAAGAGAAGGGTACCCTCGCACTTTGCTCATTTCCGTGGCGGAGGCAATCCACAGAAAAAGGAAACGATTGGGCACTGTTTGCAACAGTGATGGCACCACAGCGGAGAAGAGGGAAAAGGTAGCGGTTATTCCGTACATGCATTGTGTCACACCGCCTAAAGAAAATAGGACAGCGCCTCAATGTGAAAGTGGTCTTCAGTGCCCCTGATAAGTTGTCCCAGTTGACAAACAGGACCTGCCCCGTAAAGAGTATGAGAAAAAAGTGTATGGTGAGGCACAGAACGCAGTTTGTGGACTGCGCGTTAGGCGTCGTTTACAGGACCCCTTTTTCTTGCGGTGCATGTTATGTGGGCCAGACGGGCAGATGCCTTAACGATCGCTTACGGGAACATGCCAATAATGTTCGTGGCGGAAAAGATGGTTTCTTAGCGCAACACGTGAGCACGTGTGGGTGCACTCCGTTGTTTGAAAAAACAACAGTTCTATGCAAGATTAAAGAGGAAAACGTGCGTATAATTTATGAGGCTGCTCAAATGGAGCTTGAAAGCAGCGCATGTGTAAGCAAGCCTTCAGTTGCCCTTTCAGATAAAGAGATATGTTTCTTGAGATGCGAGGGTAGGCGCAGCAGGCATGGCGTTAGTTGATAATTTGTATCTTAAAATACGTCATTTTTTTCACTCTTTGTGCTCCATTGCATATTAACGGTCTTCCCGTCAATAAAATTTTAGTTGGAAGTCAGCGCTTGTCTCGTCCCTTTCTTGTCTTTTGTGCATTTTTCGCGCTGCTAAAACCCAAGTATGCCATACCAACTAGCCCAGTCAACCGCTCTATTACGCTACCGTTACAAGTGCGAAACTGCTATATTGTGATATTCTCGTTAAAGCGCATGCAAGCATCGTGAAACCTTAAAGAACAATGTCATTTAGCGAGATACAGCGTTCTGTACTGCAATAAGTTGGTGAAAAACTGTGAGGTTATGCAAATATCGTAATTGTGAACAAAACAGTGTAATAGAGCGTTTTTAGATACAAGTGCGAATGTTAGGTTAGGTTAAGATATGAACCGTCGTAAAACCGCATTAAACAATGTCAATTAGTGAGATGCAGTGTTTTTCACCATTAAAAGTGGGGAACTGCGATATCTAATGTGAAAGCGCTTGCAACCGTCGTTAGGTTAGGTTAGGTTAGGTTAGGTTAGGTTAGGTTTGGTTAGGTTAGGTTAGGTTAGGTTAGGTTAGATTAGGTTAGGTTGGGTTGAGTTGGGTTAGGTTAGGTTAGGTTAGGTTAGGTTGGGTTAGGTTAGGTTAGGTTAGGTTAGGTTATGTTAGGTTAGGTTAGGTTAGGTTACGTTAGGTTAGGTTAGGTTAGGTAAGGATAATTTGGTTAGGTTAGGTAAGGTTAGGTTAGGTTAGGTTAGGTTGGGTTGGGTGTTGTTGGGTTGGGTTGGGTTGGGTTAGGTTGGGTTAGGTTAGGTTAGGTTACGTTAGGTTAGGTTAGGTTACGTTAGGTTATGTTAGGTTAGGTTAGGTTACGTTAGGTTAGGTTAGGTCAGGTTAGGTTAGGTTACGTTAGAATAGGTTAGGTTAGGTTAGGTTACGTTAGGTTAGGTTAAGTTAGGTTAGGTTAGGTTTGGTTAGGTTAGGTTAGGTTAGCTTTGGTTAGGTTAGGTTGGGTTGGGTTGGGTTAGGTTGGGTTAGGTTAGGTTAGGTTAGGTTAGGTTGGGTTAGGTTAGTTTAGGTTAGGTTAGGTTAGGTTAGGTTGGGTTGGGTTGGTTAGGTTAGGTAAGGTTAGGTTAGGTTAGGTTAGGTTAGGTTAGGTTAAGGTATGAACCGTCGTAAAACCGCATTGAACAATGTCACTTAGTGAGATGCAGTGTTTTTCACCTTTACAAGTTGGGAACTGTGATATCTAAGGGGAAAGCGCTTGAAACCGTCGTAATGTTGTAGAAAGCAATGTAAAGTTGCGAGTAAAACGTTTTCTAACGATAGAAGTGCGAAGGTTAGCTTGAGTTATGTTAGTTTAAGCTATGTAGCGTCGTGAGACCACCAAAAAGAACGTCATCTAACGAGATAGTGTTGTTTTATTGCGAGTACGAAACTGCGATAGGTAAAATGTTGTGAAAGCGCACAAAACGGCATGAACAAGCCAAATACTGCGTGTTGTACCGTTACAAGTGCGAAACTGCTATGTTGTGACATTCTCGGTAAAGCGCATGCAAGTATCGTGAAACCTAAAAGAACGATGTCATTTAGCGAGATACAGCGTTCTGTACTGTAATAAGTTGGTGAGAAACTGTGAGGTCAAGCAAATATCGTAATTGTGAACGAAACAGTGTAATAGATCGTTTTTCAATACAAGTACGAATGTTAGGTTAGGTTAAGATATGAACCGTCGTAAAACCACATTAAACAATGTCACTTAGTGAGATGCAGTGTTTTTCACCTTTACAAGTTGGGAACTGCGATATCTAATGTGAAAGCGCTTGAAACCGTCGTAATGTTGTAGAAAGCAATGTAAAGTAGCGAGTAAAACGTTTTCTAACGATAGAAGTGCGAAGGTTATGTTGAGTTATGTTAGTTTAAGCTACGTAGCGTCGTGAAACCACCAAAAACGACGTCATCTAACGAGATAGTGTTGTTTTATTGCGAGTATTAAACTGCGATAGGTGAAATGTTGTGAAAGCACACAAAACGGCATGAACAAGCCAAATACTGCGTGTTCTACCGTTACAAGTGCGAAACTGCTATATTGTGATATTCTCGTTAAAGCGCATGCAAGCATCGTGAAACCTTGAACAATGTCATTTAGCGAGATACAGCGTTCTGTACTGCAATAAGTTGGTGAAAAACTGTGAGGTTATGCAAATATCGTAATTGTGAACAAAACAGTGTAATAGAGCGTTTTTAGATACAAGTGCGAATGTTAGGTTAGGTTAAGATATGAACCGTCGTAAAACCGCATTAAACAATGTCAATTAGTGAGATGCAGTGTTTTTCACCATTAAAAGTGGGGAACTGCGATATCTAATGTGAAAGCGCTTGCAACCGTCGTTAGGTTAGGTTAGGTTAGGTTAGGTTAGGTTAGGTTTGGTTAGGTTAGGTTAGGTTAGGTTAGGTTAGATTAGGTTAGGTTGGGTTAGGTTAGGTTAGGTTGGGTTGGGTTGGGTTAGGTTAGGTTAGGTTAGGTTTGGTAAGGTTAGGTTAGGTTAGGTTACGTTAGGTTAAGGTATGAACCGTCGTAAAACCGCATTAAACAATGTCACTTAGTGAGATGCAGTGTTTTTCACCTTTACAAGTTGGGAACTGTGATATCTAATGTGAAAGCGCTTGAAACCGTCGTAATGTTGTAGAAAGCAATGTAAAGTAGCGAGTAAAACGTTTTCTAACGATAGAAGTGCGAAGGTTATGTTAGGTTGAGTTATGTTAGTTTAAGCTAGGTAGCGTCGTGAAACTACCAAAAACAACGTCATCTAACGAGATAGTGTTGTTTTATTGCGAGTACGAAACTGCGATAGGTAAAATGTGAAAGCACACAAAACGGCATGAACAAGCCAAATACTGCGTGTTGTACCGTTACAAGTGCGAAACTGCTATGTTGTGATATTCTCGTTGAAGCGCATGCAAGCATCGTGAAACCTTAAAGAACGATGTCATTTAGCGAGATACAGCGTTCTGTACTGCAATAAGTTGGTGAAAAACTGTGAGGTTATGCAAATATCCTAATTGTGAACGAAACAGTGTAATAGAGCGTTTTTTAATGCAAGTGCGAATGTTAGGTTAGGTTAAGATATGAACCGTCGTAAAACCGCATTAAACAATGTCACTTAGTGAGATGCAGTGTTTTTCACCATTACAAGTCGGGAACTGCGATATCTAAAGTGAAAGCGCTTGCAAACGTCGTTAGGTTAGGTTAGGTTAGGTTAGGTTACGTTAGGTTAGGTTAGGTTAGGTTAGGTTAGGGATGTTAGCTAAGGTTTGGTTAGGTTGGGTTAGGTTAGGTTGGGTTAGGTAAGGTTAGGTTAGGTTAAGATATGAACCGCGCTAAAACCGCATTAAACAATGCCACTTAGTGAGATGCAGTGTTTTTCACCTTTACAAGTTGGGAACTGCGATATCTAATGTGAAAGCGCTTGAAACCGTCGTAATGTTGTAGAAAGCAATGTAAAGTAGCGAGTAAAACGTTTTCTAACGATAGAAGTGCGAAGCTTATGTTAGGTTATGTTAGTTTAAGCTAGGTAGCGTCGTT
>NW_027464675.1:922500-950566 GCF_043290135.1 Rhipicephalus microplus
ACGAGATAGTGTTGTTTTATTGCGAGTACGAAACTGCGATAGGTGAAATGTTGTGAAAGCACGCAAAACGGCATGAACAAGCCAAATACTGCGTGTTGTACCGTTACAAGTGCGAAACTGCTATGTTGTGATATTCTCGTTGAAGCGCATGCAAGCATCGTGAAACCTTAAAGAACGATGTCATTTAGCGAGATACAGCGTTCTGTACTGCAATAAGTTGGTGAAAAACTGTGAGGTTATGCAAATATCCTAATTGTGAACGAAACAGTGTAATAGAGCGTTTTTTAATGCAAGTGCGAATGTTAGGTTAGGTTAAGATATGAACCGTCGTAAAACCGCATTAAACAATGTCACTTAGTGAGATGCAGTGTTTTTCACCATTACAAGTCGGGAACTGCGATATCTAAAGTGAAAGCGCTTGCAAACGTCGTTAGGTTAGGTTAGGTTAGGTTACGTTAGGTTAGGTTAGGTTAGGTTAGGTTAGGGATGTTAGCTAAGGTTTGGTTAGGTTAGGTTAGGTTAGGTTGGGTTAGGTAAGGTTAGGTTAGGTTAAGATTTGAACCGCGCTAAAACCGCATTAAACAATGTCACTTAGTGAGATGCTGTGTTTTTCACCAGTAAAAGTCGGGAACTGCGATCTCTAATGTGAAAGCGCATGAAACCGTCGTAATCTTGTAGAAAACATTGTAAAGTAGCGAATAAAACGTTTTCTAACGATAGAAGTGCGAAGGTTTGGTTAGTTTGAGCTAGGTAGCGTCGTGAAGCCACCAAAAACGATGTCATCTAACGAGATAGTGTTGTTTTATTGCGAGTACGAAACTGCGATAGGTGAAATATTGGGCAAGCACACAAAATGGCATGAACTAGCCAGATACTGCGTCTTGTGCCGTTACAAGTGCGAAACTGCTTTATTGTGATATTCTCGTTAAAGCGCATGCAAGTATCGTGAAACCTTAAAGAACGATGTCATTTAGCGAGATACAGCGTTCTGTACTGTAATAAGTTGGTGAGAAACTGTGAGGTCAAGCAAATATCGTAATTGTGAACGAAACAGTGTAATTGAGCGTATTTAGATACAAGTGCGAATGTTAGGTTAGGTTGAGATATCAACCGTCGTAAAACCGCATTAAACAATGTCACTTAGTGAGATGTAGTGTTTTTCAACATTACAAGTCGGGAACTACGATATCTAATGTGAAAGCGCATGAAACCGTCGTAATCTTGTAGAAAACATTGTAAAGTTGCGAGTAAAACGTTTTCTAACGATAGAAGTGCGAAGGTTAGCCTTAGTTATGTTAGTTTAAGCTATGTAGCGTCGTGAGACCACCAAAAAGGACGTCATCTAACGAGATAGTGTTGTTTTATTGCATGTACGAAACTGCAATAGGTGAAATGTTGTGAAAGTACACAAAACGGCTTGAACAAGCCAGATACTGCGTGTTGTACCGTTACAAGTGCGAAACTGCTATAATGTGATATTCTCGTTAAAGCGCATGCAAGCATCGTGAAACCTTAAAGAACGATGTCATTTAGCGAGATACAGCGTTCTGTACTGCAATAAGTTGGTGAAAAACTGTGAGGTTATGCAAATATCGTAATTGTAAACGAAACAGTGTAATAGAGCGTTTTTCAATACAAGTACGAACGTTAGGTTAGGTTAAGATATGAACCGTCGTAAAACCGCACTAAACAATCTCACTTAGTGAGATGCAGTGTTTTTCACCATTACAAGTCGGGAACTGCGATATCTAATGTGAAAGCGCTTGCAAACGTCGTTAGGTTAGGTTAGGTTAGGTTAGGTTAGGTTAGGTTACTTTAGGTTAGGTTTGGTTAGGTTAGGTTAGGTTAGGTTAGGTTAGGTTATGTTAGGTTAGGTTGGGTTAGGTTAGGTTAGGTTACGTTAGGTTAAGGTATGAACCGTCGTAAAACCGCAATAAACAATGTCACTTAGTGAGATGCAGTGTTTTTCACCTTTACAAGTTGGGAACTGCGATATCTAATGTGAAAGCGCTTGAAACCGTCGTAATGTTGTAGAAAGCAATGTAAAGTAGCGAGTAAAACGTTTTCTAACGATAGAAGTGCGAAGCTTATGTTAGGTTATGTTAGTTTAAGCTAGGTAGCGTCGTGAAACCACCAAAAACAACGTCATCTAACGAGATAGTGTTGTTTTATTGCGAGTACGAAACTGCGATAGGTAAAATGTTGTGAAAGCACACAAAACGGCATGAACAAGCCAAATACTGCGTGTTGTACCGTTACAAGTGCGAAACTGCTATGTTTTGACATTCTCGGTAAAGCGGATGCAAGTATCGTGAAACCTTAAAGAACGATGTCATTTAGCGAGATACAGCGTTCTGTACTGTAATAAGTTGGTGAGAAACTGTGAGGTCAAGCAAATATCGTAATTGTGCACGAAACAGTGTAATTGAGCGTCTTTAGATACAAGTGCGAATGTTAGGTTAGGTTGACATATCAACCGTCGTAAAACCGCATTAAACAATGTCACTTAGTGAGATGTAGTGTTTTTCAACATTACAAGTCGGGAACTACGATATCTAATGTGAAAGCGCATGAAACCGTCGTAATCTTGTAGAAAACATTGTAAAGTTGCGAGTAAAACGTTTTCTAACGATAGAAGTGCGAAGGTTAGGTTAGGTTAGGTTAGTTTAAGCTAGGTAGCGTCGTGAGACCACCAAAAAGGACGTCATCTAACGAGATAGTGTTGTTTTATAGCGAGTATTAAACTGCGATAGGTGAAGTGTTGTGAAAGCACACAAAACGGCATGAACAAGCCAAATACTGCGTGTTCTACCGTTACAAGTGCGAAACTGCTATATTGTGATATTCTCGTTAAAGCGCATGCAAGCATCGTGAAACCTTAAAGTACAATGCCATTTAGCGAGATACAGCGTTCTGTACTGCAATAAGTTGGTGAAAAACTGTGAGGTTATGCAAATATCGTAATTGTGAACAAAACAGTGTAATAGAGCGTTTTTAGATACAAGTGCGAATGTTAGGTTAGGTTATGAACCGTCGTAAAACCGCATTAAACAATGTCAATTAGTGAGATGCAGTGTTTTTCACCATTAAAAGTGGGGAACTGCGATATCTAATGTGAAAGCGCTTGCAACCGTCGTTAGGTTAGGTTAGGTTAGGTTAGGTTAGGTTAGGTTAGGTTTGGTTAGGTTAGGTTAGGTTAGGTTAGGTTAGATTAGGTTAGGTTGGGTTGAGTTGGGTTAGGTTAGGTTAGGTTAGGTTAGGTTGGGTTAGGTTAGGTTTGGTTAGGTTAGGTTACGTTAGGTTAGGTTAGGTTAGGTTACGTTAGGTTAGGTTAGGTTAGGTTACGTTAGGTTAGGTTAGGTTAGGTAAGGATAATTGGGTTAGGTTAGGTAAGGTTAGGTTAGGTTAGGTTAGGTTGGGTTGGGTGTTGTTGGGTTGGGTGTTGTTGGGTTGGGTTGGGTTGGGTTAGGTTGGATTAGGTTAGGTTAG
This sequence comes from Rhipicephalus microplus, assembly GCF_043290135.1. Taxonomy (NCBI): domain Eukaryota; kingdom Metazoa; phylum Arthropoda; class Arachnida; order Ixodida; family Ixodidae; genus Rhipicephalus; species Rhipicephalus microplus. The sequence goes on from NW_027464675.1 coordinate 925,990, forward strand.
GTTACGTTAGGTTAGGTTAGGTTAGGTTAGGCTACGTTAGGTTATGTTAGGTTAGGTTAGGTTACGTTAGGTTAGGTTAGGTCAGGTAAGGTTAGGTTACGATAGAATAGGTTAGGTTAGGTTAGGTTACGTTAGGTTAGGTTAAGTTAGGTTAGGTTAGGTTTGGTTAGGTTTGGTTAGGTTAGCTTAGGTTAGGTTAGGTTGGGTTGGGTTGGGTTGGGTTAGGTTAGGTTAGGTTAGGTTAGGTTAGGTTGGGTTAGGTTAGTTTAGGTTAGGTTAGGTTAGGTTAGGTTGGGTTGGGTTGGGTTAGGTTAGGTTAGGTTAGGTTTGGTAAGGTTAGGTTAGGTTAGGTTACGTTAGGTTAAGGTATGAACCGTCGTAAAACCGCATTAAACAATGTCACTTAGTGAGATGCAGTGTTTTTCACCTTTACAAGTTGGGAACTGTGATATCTAATGTGAAAGCGCTTGAAACCGTCGTAATGTTGTAGAAAGCAATGTAAAGTAGCGAGTAAAACGTTTTCTAACGATAGAAGTGCGAAGGTTATGTTAGGTTGAGTTATGTGTGTTTAAGCTAGGTAGCGTCGTGAAACCACCAAAAACGACGTCATCTAACGAGATAGTGTTGTTTTATTGCGAGTACGAAACTGCGATAGGTGAAATGTTGTGAAAGCACACAAAACGGCATGAACAAGCCAAATACTGCGTGTTGTACCGTTACAAGTGCGAAACTGCTATGTTGTGATATTCTCGTTGAAGCGCATGCAAGCATCGTGAAACCTTAAAGAACGATGTCATTTAGCGAGATACAGCGTTCTGTACTGCAATAAGTTGGTGAAAAACTGTGAGGTTATGCAAATATCCTAATTGTGAACGAAACAGTGTAATAGAGCGTTTTTCAATGCAAGTGCGAATGTTAGGTTAGGTTAAGATATGAACCGTCGTAAAACCGCATTAAACAATGTCACTTAGTGAGATGCAGTGTTTTTCACCATTACAAGTCGGGAACTGCGATATCTAAAGTGAAAGCGCTTGCAAACGTCGTTAGGTTAGGTTAGGTTAGGTTAGGTTACGTTAGGTTAGGTTAGGTTAGGTTAGGGATGTTAGCTAAGGTTTGGTTAGGTTAGGTTAGGTTAGGTTGGGTTAGGTAAGGTTAGGTTAGGTTAAGATATGAACCGCGCTAAAACCGCATTAAACAATGTCACTTAGTGAGATGCTGTGTTTTTCACCAGTAAAAGTCGGGAACTGCGATCTCTAATGTGAAAGCGCATGAAACCGTCGTAATCTTGTAGAAAACATTGTAAAGTAGCGAATAAAACGTTTTCTAACGATAGAAGTGCGAAGGTTTGGTTAGTTTGAGCTAGGTAGCGTCGTGAAGCCACCAAAAACGATGTCATCTAACGAGATAGTGTTGTTTTATTGCGAGTACGAAACTGCGATAGGTGAAATATTGGGCAAGCACACAAAATGGCATGAACTAGCCAGATACTGCGTCTTGTGCCGTTACAAGTGCGAAACTGCTTTATTGTGATATTCTCGTTAAAGCGCATGCAAGTATCGTGAAACCTTAAAGAACGATGTCATTTAGCGAGATACAGCGTTCTGTACTGTAATAAGTTGGTGAGAAACTGTGAGGTCAAGCAAATATCGTAATTGTGAACGAAACAGTGTAATTGAGCGTATTTCGATACAAGTGCGAATGTTAGGTTAGGTTGAGATATCAACCGTCGTAAAACCGCATTAAACAATGTCACTTAGTGAGATGTAGTGTTTTTCAACATTACAAGTCGGGAACTACGATATCTAATGTGAAAGCGCATGAAACCGTCGTAATCTTGTAGAAAACATTGTAAAGTTGCGAGTAAAACGTTTTCTAACGATAGAAGTGCGAAGGTTAGCCTTAGTTATGTTAGTTTAAGCTATGTAGCGTCGTGAGACCACCAAAAAGGACGTCATCTAACGAGATAGTGTTGTTTTATTGCATGTACGAAACTGCAATAGGTGAAATGTTGTGAAAGTACACAAAACGGCTTGAACAAGCCAGATACTGCGTGTTGTACCGTTACAAGTGCGAAACTGCTATAATGTGATATTCTCGTTAAAGCGCATGCAAGCATCGTGAAACCTTAAAGAACGATGTCATTTAGCGAGATACAGCGTTCTGTACTGCAATAAGTTGGTGAAAAACTGTGAGGTTATGCAAATATCGTAATTGTGAACGAAACAGTGTAATAGAGCGTTTTTCAATACAAGTACGAATGTTAGGTTAGGTTAAGGTATGAACCGTCGTAAAACCGCACTAAACAATGTCACTTAGTGAGATGCAGTGTTTTTCACCATTACAAGTCGGGAACTGCGATATCTAATGTGAAAGCGCTTGCAAACGTCGTTAGGTTAGGTTAGGTTAGGTTAGGTTAGGTTAGGTTACTTTAGGTTAGGTTTGGTTAGGTTAGGTTAGGTTAGGTTAGGTTAGGTTATGTTAGGTTAGGTTGGGTTAGGTTAGGTTAGGTTACGTGAGGTTAAGGTATGAACCGTCGTAAAACCGCAATAAACAATGTCACTTAGTGAGATGCAGTGTTTTTCACCTTTACAAGTTGGGAACTGCGATATCTAATGTGAAAGCGCTTGAAACCGTCGTAATGTTGTAGAAAGCAATGTAAAGTAGCGAGTAAAACGTTTTCTAACGATAGAAGTGCGAAGCTTATGTTAGGTTATGTTAGTTTAAGCTAGGTAGCGTCGTGAAACCACCAAAAACGACGTCATCTAACGAGATAGTGTTGTTTTATTGCGAGTACGAAACTGCGATAGGTAAAATGTTGTGAAAGCACACAAAACGGCATGAACAAGCCAAATACTGCGTGTTCTACCGTTACAAGTGCGAAACTGCTATATTGTGATATTCTCGTTAAAGCGCATGCAAGCATCGTGAAACCTTAAAGAACAATGTCATTTAGCGAGATACAGCGTTCTGTACTGCAATAAGTTGGTGAAAAACTGTGAGGTTATGCAAATATCGTAATTGTGAACAAAACAGTGTAATAGAGCGTTTTTAGATACAAGTGCGAATGTTAGGTTAGGTTAAGATATGAACCGTCGTAAAACCGCATTAAACAATGTCAATTAGTGAGATGCAGTGTTTTTCACCATTAAAAGTGGGGAACTGCGATATCTAATGTGAAAGCGCTTGCAACCGTCGTTAGGTTAGGTTAGGTTAGGTTAGTTTAGGTTAGGTTAGGTTAGGTTTGGTTAGGTTAGGTTAGGTTAGGTTAGGTTAGGTTAGATTAGGTTAGGTTGGGTTGAGTTGGGTTAGGTTAGGTTAGGTTAGGTTAGGTTGGGTTAGGTTTGGTTAGGTTAGGTTAGGTTACGTTAGGTTAGGTTAGGTTAGGTTACGTTAGGTTAGGTTAGGTTAGGTAAGGATAATTTGGTTAGGTTAGGTAAGGTTAGGTTAGGTTAGGTTGGGTTGGGTGTTGTTGGGTTGGGTGTTGTTGGGTTGGGTTGGGTTGGGTTAGGTTGGGTTAGGTTAGGTTAGGTTACGTTAGGTTAGGTTAGGTTACGTTAGGTTATGTTAGGTTAGGTTAGGTTACGTTAGGTTAGGTTAGGTCAGGTAAGGTTAGGTTACGATAGAATAGGTTAGGTTAGGTTAGGTTACGTTAGGTTAGGTTAAGTTAGGTTAGGTTAGGTTTGGTTAGGTTTGGTTAGGTTAGCTTAGGTTAGGTTAGGTTGGGTTGGGTTGGGTTGGGTTAGGTTAGGTTAGGTTAGGTTAGGTTGGGTTAGGTTAGTTTAGGTTAGGTTAGGTTAGGTTAGGTTGGGTTGGGTTGGGTTAGGTTAGGTTAGGTTAGGTTTGGTAAGGTTAGGTTAGGTTAGGTTACGTTAGGTTAAGGTATGCACCGTCGCAAAACCGCATTAAACAATGTCACTTAGTGAGATGCAGTGTTTTTCACCTTTACAAGTTGGGAACTGTGATATCTAATGTGAAAGCGCTTGAAACCGTCGTAATGTTGTAGAAAGCAATGTAAAGTAGCGAGTAAAACGTTTTCTAACGATAGAAGTGCGAAGGTTATGTTAGGTTGAGTTATGTGTGTTTAAGCTAGGTAGCGTCGTGAAACCACCAAAAACGACGTCATCTAACGAGATAGTGTTGTTTTATTGCGAGTACGAAACTGCGATAGGTGAAATGTTGTGAAAGCACACAAAACGGCATGAACAAGCCAAATACTGCGTGTTGTACCGTTACAAGTGCGAAACTGCTATGTTGTGATATTGTCGTTGAAGCGCATGCAAGCATCGTGAAACCTTAAAGAACGATGTCATTTAGCGAGATACAGCGTTCTGTACTGCAATAAGTTGGTGAAAAACTGTGAGGTTATGCAAATATCGTAATTGTGAACGAAACAGTGTAATAGAGCGTTTTTCAATACAAGTACGAATGTTAGGTTAGGTTAAGATATGAACCGTCGTAAAACCGCACTAAACAATGTCACTTAGTGAGATGCAGTGTTTTTCACCATTACAAGTCGGGAACTGCGATATCTAATGTGAAAGCGCTTGCAAACGTCGTTAGGTTAGGTTAGGTTAGGTTAGGTTAGGTTAGGTTAGGTTACTTTAGGTTAGGTTTGGTTAGGTTAGGTTAGGTTAGGTTAGGTTAGGTTATGTTAGGTTAGGTTGGGTTAGGTTAGGTTAGGTTACGTTAGGTTAAGGTATGAACCGTCGTAAAACCGCAATAAACAATGTCACTTAGTGAGATGCAGTGTTTTTCACCTTTACAAGTTGGGAACTGCGATATCTAATGTTAAAGCGCATGAAACCGTCGTAATCTTGTAGAAAACATTGTAAAGTTGCGAGTAAAACGTTTTCTAACGATAGAAGTGCGAAGGTTAGGTTAGGTTAGGTTAGTTTAAGCTAGGTAGCGTCGTGAAACTACCAAAAACGACGTCATCTAACGAGATAGTGTTGTTTTATTGCGAGTACGAAACTGCGATAGGTAAAATGTTGTGAAAGCACACAAAACGGCATGAACAAGCCAAATACTGCGTGTTCTACCGTTACAAGTGCGAAACTGCTATATTGTGATATTCTCGTTAAAGCGCATGCAAGCATCGTGAAACCTTAAAGAACAATGTCATTTAGCGAGATACAGCGTTCTGTACTGCAATAAGTTGGTGAAAAACTGTGAGGTTATGCAAATATCGTAATTGTGAACAAAACAGTGTAATAGAGCGTTTTTAGATACAAGTGCGAATGTTAGGTTAGGTTAAGATATGAACCGTCGTAAAACCGCATTAAACAATGTCAATTAGTGAGATGCAGTGTTTTTCACCATTAAAAGTGGGGAACTGCGATATCTAATGTGAAAGCGCTTGCAACCGTCGTTAGGTTAGGTTAGGTTAGGTTAGGTTAGGTTAGGTTAGGTTAGGTTTGGTTAGGTTAGGTTAGGTTAGGTTAGGTTAGATTAGGTTAGGTTGGGTTGAGTTGGGTTAGGTTAGGTTAGGTTAGGTTAGGTTGGGTTAGGTTTGGTTAGGTTAGGTTAGGTTACGTTAGGTTAGGTTAGGTTAGGTTACGTTAGGTTAGGTTAGGTTAGGTAAGGATAATTTGGTTAGGTTAGGTAAGGTTAGGTTAGGTTAGGTTAGGTTAGGTTGGGTTGGGTGTTGTTGGGTTGGGTGTTGTTGGGTTGGGTTGGGTTGGGTTAGGTTGGGTTAGGTTAGGTTAGGTTACGTTAGGTTAGGTTAGGTTACGTTAGGATATGTTAGGTTAGGTTAGGTTACGTTAGGTTAGGTTAGGTCAGGTAAGGTTCGGTTACGATAGAATAGGTTAGGTTAGGTTAGGTTACGTTAGGTTAGGTTAAGTTAGGTTAGGTTAGGTTTGGTTAGGTTTGGTTAGGTTAGCTTAGGTTAGGTTAGGTTGGGTTGGGTTGGGTTGGGTTAGGTTAGGTTAGGTTAGGTTAGGTTGGGTTAGGTTAGTTTAGGTTAGGTTAGGTTAGGTTAGGTTGGGTTGGGTTGGGTTAGGTTAGGTTAGGTTAGGTTAGGTTTGGTAAGGTTAGGTTAGGTTAGGTTACCTTAGGTTAAGGTATGAACCGTCGCAAAACCGCATTAAACAATGTCACTTAGTGAGATGCAGTGTTTTTCACCTTTACAAGTTGGGAACTGTGATATCTAATGTGAAAGCGCTTGAAACCGTCGTAATGTTGTAGAAAGCAATGTAAAGTAGCGAGTAAAACGTTTTCTAACGATAGAAGTGCGAAGGTTATGTTAGGTTGAGTTATGTGTGTTTAAGCTAGGTAGCGTCGTGAAACCACCAAAAACGACGTCATCTAACGAGATAGTGTTGTTTTATTGCGAGTACGAAACTGCGATAGGTGAAATGTTGTGAAAGCACACAAAACGGCATGAACAAGCCAAATACTGCGTGTTGTACCGTTACAAGTGCGAAACTGCTATGTTGTGATATTCTCGTTGAAGCGCATGCAAGCATCGTGAAACCTTAAAGAACGATGTCATTTAGCGAGATACAGCGTTCTGTACTGCAATAAGTTGGTGAAAAACTGTGAGGTTATGCAAATATCCTAATTGTGAAGGAAACAGTGTAATAGAGCGTTTTTCAATGCAAGTGCGAATGTTAGGTTAGGTTAAGATATGAACCGTCGTAAAACCGCATTAAACAATGTCACTTAGTGAGATGCAGTGTTTTTCACCATTACAAGTCGGGAACTGCGATATCTAAAGTGAAAGCGCTTGCAAACGTCGTTAGGTTAGGTTAGGTTAGGTTAGGTTACGTTAGGTTAGGTTAGGTTAGGTTAGGTTAGGGATGTTAGCTAAGGTTTGGTTAGGTTAGGTTAGGTTAGGTTAGGTAAGGTTAGGTTAGGTTAAGATATGAACCGCGCTAAAACCGCATTAAACAATGTCACTTAGTGAGATGCTGTGTTTTTCACCAGTAAAAGTCGGGAACTGCGATCTCTAATGTGAAAGCGCATGAAACCGTCGTAATCTTGTAGAAAACATTGTAAAGTAGCGAATAAAACGTTTTCTAACGATAGAAGTGCGAAGGTTTGGTTAGTTTGAGCTAGGTAGCGTCGTGAAGCCACCAAAAAGGACGTCATCTAACGAGATAGTGTTGTTTTATTGCGAGTACGAAACTGCGATAGGTGAAATATTGGGCAAGCACACAAAATGGCATGAACTAGCCAGATACTGCGTCTTGTGCCGTTACAAGTGCGAAACTGCTTTATTGTGATATTCTCGTTAAAGCGCATGCAAGTATCGTGAAACCTTAAAGAACGATGTCATTTAGCGAGATACAGCGTTCTGTACTGTAATAAGTTGGTGAGAAACTGTGAGGTCAAGCAAATATCGTAATTGTGAACGAAACAGTGTAATAGAGCGTTTTTCAATACAAGTACGAATGTTAGGTTAGGTTAAGATATGAACCGTCGTAAAACCGCACTAAACAATGTCACTTAGTGAGATGCAGTGTTTTTCACCATTACAAGTCGGGAACTGCGATATCTAATGTGAAAGCGCTTGCAAACGTCGTTAGGTTAGGTTAGGTTAGGTTAGGTTAGGTTAGGTTACTTTAGGTTAGGTTTGGTTAGGTTAGGTTAGGTTAGGTTAGGTTAGGGTATGTTAGGTTAGGTTGGGTTAGGTTAGGTTAGGTTACGTTAGGTTAAGGTATGAACCGTCGTAAAACCGCAATAAACAATGTCACTTAGTGAGATGCAGTGTTTTTCACCTTTACAAGTTGGGAACTGCGATATCTAATGTGAAAGCGCTTGAAACCGTCGTAATGTTGTAGAAAGCAATGTAAAGTAGCGAGTAAAACGTTTTCTAACGATAGAAGTGCGAAGCTTATGTTAGGTTATGTTAGTTTAAGCTAGGTAGCGTCGTGAAACCACCAAAAACGACGTCATCTAACGAGATAGTGTTGTTTTATTGCGAGTACGAAACTGCGATAGGTAAAATGTTGTGAAAGCACACAAAACGGCATGAACAAGCCAAATACTGCGTGTTGTACCGTTACAAGTGCGAAACTGCTATGTTTTGACATTCTCGGTAAAGCGCATGCAAGTATCGTGAAACCTTAAAGAACGATGTCATTTAGCGAGATACAGCGTTCTGTACTGTAATAAGTTGGTGAGAAACTGTGAGGTCAAGCAAATATCGTAATTGTGCACGAAACAGTGTAATTGAGCGTCTTTAGATACAAGTGCGAATGTTAGGTTAGGTTGACATATCAACCGTCGTAAAACCGCATTAAACAATATCACTTAGTGAGATGTAGTGTTTTTCAACATTACAAGTCGGGAACTACGATATCTAATGTTAAAGCGCATGAAACCGTCGTAATCTTGTAGAAAACATTGTAAAGTTGCGAGTAAAACGTTTTCTAACGATAGAAGTGCGAAGGTTAGGTTAGGTTAGGTTAGTTTAAGCTAGGTAGCGTCGTGAAACTACCAAAAACGACGTCATCTAACGAGATAGTGTTGTTTTATAGCGAGTATTAAAGTGCGATAAGTGAAGTGTTGTGAAAGCACACAAAACGGCATGAACAAGCCAAATACTGCGTGTTCTACCGTTACAAGTGCGAAACTGCTATATTGTGATATTCTCGTTAAAGCGCATGCAAGCATCGTGAAACCTTAAAGAACAATGTCATTTAGCGAGATACAGCGTTCTGTACTGCAATAAGTTGGTGAAAAACTGTGAGGTTATGCAAATATCGTAATTGTGAACAAAACAGTGTAATAGAGCGTTTTTAGATACAAGTGCGAATGTTAGGTTAGGTTAAGATATGAACCGTCGTAAAACCGCTATAAACAATGTCAATTAGTGAGATGCAGTGTTTTTCACCATTAAAAGTGGGGAACTGCGATATCTAATGTGAAAGCGCTTGCAACCGTCGTTAGGTTAGGTTAGGTTAGGTTAGGTTAGGTTAGGTTTGGTTAGGTTAGGTTAGGTTAGGTTAGGTTAGATTAGGTTAGGTTGGGTTGAGTTGGGTTAGGTTAGGTTAGGTTAGGTTAGGTTGGGTTAGGTTTGGTTAGGTTAGGTTAGGTTACGTTAGGTTAGGTTAGGTTAGGTTACGTTAGGTTAGGTTAGGTTAGGTAAGGATAATTTGGTTAGGTTAGGTAAGGTTAGGTTAGGTTAGGTTAGGTTAGGTTGGGTTGGGTGTTGTTGGGTTGGGTGTTGCTGGGTTGGGTTGGGTTGGGTTGGGTTGGGTTAGGTTGGGTTAGGTTAGGTTAGGTTACGTTAGGTTAGGTTAGGTTACGTTAGGTTATGTTAGGTTAGGTTAGGTTACGTTAGGTTAGGTTAGGTCAGGTAAGGTTAGGTTACGATAGAATAGGTTAGGTTAGGTTACGTTAGGTTAGGTTAAGTTAGGTTAGGTTAGGTTTGGTTAGGTTTGGTTAGGTTAGCTTAGGTTAGGTTAGGTTGGGTTGGGTTGGGTTGGGTTAGGTTAGGTTAGGTTAGGTTAGGTTGGGTTAGGTTAGTTTAGGTTAGGTTAGGTTAGGTTAGGTTGGGTTGGGTTGGGTTAGGTTAGGTTAGGTTAGGTTTGGTAAGGTTAGGTTAGGTTAGGTTACGTTAGGTTAAGGTATGAACCGTCGTAAAACCGCATTAAACAATGTCACTTAGTGAGATGCAGTGTTTTTCACCTTTACAAGTTGGGAACTGTGATATCTAATGTGAAAGCGCTTGAAACCGTCGTAATGTTGTAGAAAGCAATGTAAAGTAGCGAGTAAAACGTTTTCTAACGATAGAAGTGCGAAGGTTATGTTAGGTTGAGTTATGTGTGTTTAAGCTAGGTAGCGTCGTGAAACCACCAAAAACGACGTCATCTAACGAGATAGTGTTGTTTTATTGCGAGTACGAAACTGCGATAGGTGAAATGTTGTGAAAGCACACAAAACGGCATGAACAAGCCAAATACTGCGTGTTGTACCGTTACAAGTGCGAAACTGCTATGTTGTTATATTCTCGTTGAAGCGCATGCAAGCATCGTGAAACCTTAAAGAACGATGTCATTTAGCGAGATACAGCGTTCTGTACTGCAATAAGTTGGTGAAAAACTGTGAGGTTATGCAAATATCCTAATTGTGAACGAAACAGTGTAATAGAGCGTTTTTTAATGCAAGTGCGAATGTTAGGTTAGGTTAAGATATGAACCGTCGTAAAACCGCATTAAACAATGTCACTTAGTGAGATGCAGTGTTTTTCACCATTACAAGTCGGGAACTGCGATATCTAAAGTGAAAGCGCTTGCAAACGTCGTTAGGTTAGGTTAGGTTAGGTTAGGTTACGTTAGGTTAGGTTAGGTTAGGTTAGGTTAGGGATGTTAGCTAAGGTTTGGTTAGGTTAGGTTAGGTTAGGTTGGGTTAGGTAAGGTTAGGTTAGGTTAAGATATGAACCGCGCTAAAACCGCATTAAACAATGTCACTTAGTGAGATGCTGTGTTTTTCACCAGTAAAAGTCGGGAACTGCGATCTCTAATGTGAAAGCGCATGAAACCGTCGTAATCTTGTAGAAAACATTGTAAAGTAGCGAATAAAACGTTTTCTAACGATAGAAGTGCGAAGGTTTGGTTAGTTTGAGCTAGGTAGCGTCGTGAAGCCACCAAAAACGATGTCATCTAACGAGATAGTGTTGTTTTATTGCGAGTACGAAACTGCGATAGGTGAAATATTGGGCAAGCACACAAAATGGCATGAACTAGCCAGATACTGCGTCTTGTGCCGTTACAAGTGCGAAACTGCTTTATTGTGATATTCTCGTTAAAGCGCATGCAAGTATCGTGAAACCTTAAAGAACGATGTCATTTAGCGAGATACAGCGTTCTGTACTGTAATAAGTTGGTGAGAAACTGTGAGGTCAAGCAAATATCGTAATTGTGAACGAAACAGTGTAATTGAGCGTATTTAGATACAAGTGCGAATGTTAGGTTAGGTTGAGATATCAACCGTCGTAAAACCGCATTAAACAATGTCACTTAGTGAGATGTAGTGTTTTTAAACATTACAAGTCGGGAACTACGATATCTAATGTGAAAGCGCATGAAACCGTCGTAATCTTGTAGAAAACATTGTAAAGTTGCGAGTAAAACGTTTTCTAACGATAGAAGTGCGAAGGTTAGCCTTAGTTATGTTAGTTTAAGCTATGTAGCGTCGTGAGACCACCAAAAAGGACGTCATCTAACGAGATAGTGTTGTTTTATTGCATGTACGAAACTGCAATAGGTGAAATGTTGTGAAAGTACACAAAACGGCTTGAACAAGCCAGATACTGCGTGTTGTACCGTTACAAGTGCGAAACTGCTATAATGTGATATTCTCGTTAAAGCGCATGCAAGCATCGTGAAACCTTAAAGAACGATGTCATTTAGCGAGATACAGCGTTCTGTACTGCAATAAGTTGGTGAAAAACTGTGAGGTTATGCAAATATCGTAATTGTGAACGAAACAGTGTAATAGAGCGTTTTTCAATACAAGTACGAATGTTAGGTTAGGTTGACATATCAACCATCGTAAAACCGCATTAAACAATGTCACTTAGTGAGATGTAGTGTTTTTCAACATTACAAGTCGGGAACTACGATATCTAATGTGAAAGCGCATGAAACCGTCGTAATCTTGTAGAAAACATTGTAAAGTTGCGAGTAAAACGTTTTCTAACGATAGAAGTACGAAGGTTAGCTTGAGTTATGTTAGTTTAAGCTATGTAGCGTCGTGAGACCACCAAAAAGGACGTCATCTAACGAGATAGTGTTGTTTTATTGCATGTACGAAACTGCAATAGGTGAAATGTTGTGAAAGTACACAAAACGGCATGAACAAGCCAAATACTGCGTGTTCTACCGTTACAAGTGCGAAACTGCTATATTGTGATATTCTCGTTAAAGCGCATGCAAGCATCGTGAAACCTTAAAGAACAATGTCATTTAGCGAGATACAGCGTTCTGTACTGCAATAAGTTGGTGAAAAACTGTGAGGTTATGCAAATATCGTAATTGTGAACGAAACAGTGTAATAGAGCGTTTTTCAATACAAGTACGAATGTTAGGTTAGGTTAAGATATGAACCGTCGTAAAACCGCACTAAACAATGTCACTTAGTGAGATGCAGTGTTTTTCACCATTACAAGTCGGGAACTGCGATATCTAATGTGAAAGCGCTTGCAAACGTCGTTAGGTTAGGTTAGGTTAGGTTAGGTTAGGTTAGGTTAGGTTAGGTTACTTTAGGTTAGGTTTGGTTAGGTTAGGTTAGGTTAGGTTAGGTTAGGTTATGTTAGGTTAGGTTGGGTTAGGTTAGGTTAGGTTACGTTGGGTTAAGGTATGAACCGTCGTAAAACCGCAATAAACAATGTCACTTAGTGAGATGCAGTGTTTTTCACCTTTACAAGTTGGGAACTGCGATATCTAATGTGAAAGCGCTTGAAACCGTCGTAATGTTGTAGAAAGCAATGTAAAGTAGCGAGTAAAACGTTTTCTAACGATAGAAGTGCGAAGCTTATGTTAGGTTATGTTAGTTTAAGCTAGGTAGCGTCGTGAAACCACCAAAAACGACGTCATCTAACGAGATAGTGTTGTTTTATTGCGAGTACGAAACTGCGATAGGTAAAATGTTGTGAAAGCACACAAAACGGCATGAACAAGCCAAATACTGCGTGTTGTACCGTTACAAGTGCGAAACTGCTATGTTTTGACATTCTCGGTAAAGCGCATGCAAGTATCGTGAAACCTTAAAGAACGATGTCATTTAGCGAGATACAGCGTTCTGTACTGTAATAAGTTGGTGAGAAACTGTGAGGTCAAGCAAATATCGTAATTGTGCACGAAACAGTGTAATTGAGCGTCTTTAGATACAAGTGCGAATGTTAGGTTAGGTTGACATATCAACCGTCGTAAAACCGCATTAAACAATGTCACTTAGTGAGATGTAGTGTTTTTCAACATTACAAGTCGGGAACTACGATATCTAATGTGAAAGCGCATGAAACCGTCGTAATCTTGTAGAAAACATTGTAAAGTTGCGAGTAAAACGTTTTCTAACGATAGAAGTGCGAAGGTTAGGTTAGGTTAGGTTAGTTTAAGCTAGGTAGCGTCGTGAAACTACCAAAAACGACGTCATCTAACGAGATAGTGTTGTTTTATAGCGAGTATTAAACAGCGATAGGTCAAGTGTTGTGAAAGCACACAAAACGGCATGAACAAGCCAAATACTGCGTGTTCTACCGTTACAAGTGCGAAACTGCTATATTGTGAGATTCTCGTTAAAGCGCATGCAAGCATCGTGAAACCTTAAAGAAATATGTCATTTAGCGAGATACAACGTTCTGTACTGCAATAAGTTGGTGAAAAACTGTGAGGTTATGCAAATATCGTAATTGTGAACAAAACAGTGTAATAAAGCGTTTTTAGATACAAGTGCGAATGTTAGGTTAGGTTAAGATATGAACCGTTGTAAAACCGCATTAAACAATGTCAATTAGTGAGATGCAGTGTTTTTCACCATTAAAAGTCGGGAACTGCGATATCTAATGTGAAAGCGCTTGCAACCGTCGTTAGGTTAGGTTAGGTTAGGTTTTGTTAGGTTAGGTTAGGTTAGGTTAGATTAGGTTAGGTTGGGTTGAGTTGGGTTAGGTTAGGTTAGGTTAGGTTAGGTTGGGTTAGGTTAGGTTAGGTTAGGTTAGGTTACGTTAGGTTAGGTTATGTTAGGTTAGGTTAGGTTACGTTAGGTTAGGTTAGGTTAGGTAAGGATAATTTGGTTAGGTTAGGTAAGGTTAGGTTAGGTTAGGTTGGGTTGGGTGTTGTTGGGTTGGGTGTTGTTGGGTTGGGTTGGGTTGGGTTAGGTTGGGTTAGGTTAGGTTAGGTTAGGTTAGGTTACGTTAGGTTATGTTAGGTTAGGTTAGGTTACGTTAGGTTAGGTTAGGTCAGGTAAGGTTAGGTTACGATAGAATAGGTTAGGTTAGGTTAGGTTACGTTAGGTTAGGTTAAGTTAGGTTAGGTTAGGTTTGGTTAGGTTTGGTTAGGTTAGCTTAGGTTAGGTTAGGTTGGGTTGGGTTGGGTTGGGTTAGGTTAGGTTAGGTTAGGTTAGGTTGGGTTAGGTTAGTTTAGGTTAGGTTAGGTTAGGTTAGGTTGGGTTGGGTTGGGTTAGGTTAGGTTAGGTTAGGTTTGGTAAGGTTAGGTTAGGTTAGGTTACGTTAGGTTAAGGTATGAACCGTCGTAAAACCGCATTAAACAATGTCACTTAGTGAGATGCAGTGTTTTTCACCTTTACAAGTTGGGAACTGTGATATCTAATGTGAAAGCGCTTGAAACCGTCGTAATGTTGTAGAAAGCAATGTAAAGTAGCGAGTAAAACGTTTTCTATTGATAGAAGTGCGAAGGTTATGTTAGGTTGAGTTATGTTAGTTTAAGCTAGGTAGCGTCGTGAAACTACCAAAAACAACGTCATCTAACGAGATAGTGTTGTTTTATTGCGAGTACGAAACTGCGATAGGTGAAATGTTGTGAAAGCACACAAAACGGCATGAACAAGCCAAATACTGCGTGTTGTACCGTTACAAGTGCGAAACTGCTATGTTGTGATATTCTCGTTAAAGCGCATGCAAGCATCGTGAAACCTTAAAGAACGATGTCATTTAGCGAGATACAGCGTTCTGTACTGCAATGTTCGTGAAAAACTGTGAGGTTATGCAAATATCCTAATTGTGAACGAAAGAGTGTAATAGAGCGTTTTTTAATGCAAGTGCGAATGTTAGGTTAGGTTAAGATATGAACCGTCGTAAAACCGCATTAAACAATGTCACTTAGGCAGATGCAGTGTTTTTCACTTATACAAGTCGGGAACTGCGATATCTAATGTGAAAGCGCTTGCAAACGTCGTTAGGTTAGGTTAGGTTAGGTTAGGTTAGGTTACGTTAGGTTAGGTTAGGTTAGGTTGGGTTAGGTAAGGTTAGGTTAGGTTAAGATATGAACCGCGCTAAAACCGCATTAAACAATGTCACTTAGTGAGATGCTGTGTTTTTCACCATTACAAGTCGGGAACTGCGATATCTAATGTGAAAGCGCTTGCAACCGTCGTTAGGTTAGGTTAGGTTAGGTTAGGTTAGGTTAGGTTAGGTTTGGTTAGGTTAGGGTAGGTTAGGTTAGGTTAGATTAGGTTAGGTTGGGTTGAGTTGGGTTAGGTTAGGTTAGGTTAGGTTAGGTTGGGTTAGGTTTGGTTAGGTTAGGTTAGGTTACGTTAGGTTAGGTTAGGTTAGGTTACGTTAGGTTAGGTTAGGTTAGGTAAGGATAATTTGGTTAGGTTAGGTAAGGTTAGGTTAGGTTAGGTTAGGTTAGGTTGGGTTGGGTGTTGTTGGGTTGGGTGTTGCTGGGTTGGGTTGGGTTGGGTTAGGTTGGGTTAGGTTAGGTTAGGTTACGTTAGGTTAGGTTAGGTTACGTTAGGTTATGTTAGGTTAGGTTAGGTTACGTTAGGTTAGGTTAGGTCAGGTAAGGTTAGGTTACGATAGAATAGGTTAGGTTAGGTTAGGTTACGTTAGGTTAGGTTAAGTTAGGTTAGGTTAGGTTTGGTTAGGTTTGGTTAGGTTAGCTTAGGTTAGGTTAGGTTGGGTTGGGTTGGGTTGGGTTAGGTTAGGTTAGGTTGGGTTAGGTTGGGTTAGGTTAGTTTAGGTTAGGTTCGGTTAGGTTAGGTTGGGTTGGGTTGGGTTAGGTTAGGTTAGGTTAGGTTTGGTAAGGTTAGGTTAGGTTAGGTTACGTTAGGTTAAGGTATGAACCGTCGTAAAACCGCATTAAACAATGTCACTTAGTGAGATGCAGTGTTTTTCACCTTTACAAGTTGGGAACTGTGATATCTAATGTGAAAGCGCTTGAAACCGTCGTAATGTTGTAGAAAGCAATGTAAAGTAGCGAGTAAAACGTTTTCTAACGATAGAAGTGCGAAGGTTATGTTAGGTTGAGTTATTGTGTTTAAGCTAGGTAGCGTCGTGAAACCACCAAAAACGACGTCATCTAACGAGATAGTGTTGTTTTATTGCGAGTACGAAACTGCGATAGGTGAAATGTTGTGAAAGCACACAAAACGGCATGAACAAGCCAAATACTGCGTGTTGTACCGTTACAAGTGCGAAACTGCTATGTTGTTATATTCTCGTTGAAGCGCATGCAAGCATCGTGAAACCTTAAAGAACGATGTCATTTAGCGAGATACAGCGTTCTGTACTGCAATAAGTTGGTGAAAAACTGTGAGGTTATGCAAATATCCTAATTGTGAACGAAACAGTGTAATAGAGCGTTTTTTAATGCAAGTGCGAATGTTAGGTTAGGTTAAGATATGAACCGTCGTAAAACCGCATTAAACAATGTCACTTAGTGAGATGCAGTGTTTTTCACCATTACAAGTCGGGAACTGCGATATCTAAAGTGAAAGCGCTTGCAAACGTCGTTAGGTTAGGTTAGGTTAGGTTAGGTTACGTTAGGTTAGGTTAGGTTAGGTTAGGTTAGGGATGTTAGCTAAGGTTTGGTTAGGTTAGGTTAGGTTAGGTTGGGTTAGGTAAGGTTAGGTTAGGTTAAGATATGAACCGCGCTAAAACCGCATTAAACAATGTCACTTAGTGAGATGCTGTGTTTTTCACCAGTAAAAGTCGGGAACTGCGATCTCTAATGTGAAAGCGCATGAAACCGTCGTAATCTTGTAGAAAACATTGTAAAGTAGCGAATAAAACGTTTTCTAACGATAGAAGTGCGAAGGTTTGGTTAGTTTGAGCTAGGTAGCGTCGTGAAGCCACCAAAAACGATGTCATCTAACGAGATAGTGTTGTTTTATTGCGAGTACGAAACTGCGATAGGTGAAATATTGGGCAAGCACACAAAATGGCATGAACTAGCCAGATACTGCGTCTTGTGCCGTTACAAGTGCGAAACTGCTTTATTGTGATATTCTCGTTAAAGCGCATGCAAGTATCGTGAAACCTTAAAGAACGATGTCATTTAGCGAGATACAGCGTTCTGTACTGTAATAAGTTGGTGAGAAACTGTGAGGTCAAGCAAATATCGTAATTGTGAACGAAACAGTGTAATTGAGCGTATTTAGATACAAGTGCGAATGTTAGGTTAGGTTGAGATATCAACCGTCGTAAAACCGCATTAAACAATGTCACTTAGTGAGATGTAGTGTTTTTCAACATTACAAGTCGGGAACTACGATATCTAATGTGAAAGCGCATGAAACCGTCGTAATCTTGTAGAAAACATTGTAAAGTTGCGAGTAAAACGTTTTCTAACGATAGAAGTGCGAAGGTTAGCTTGAGTTATGTTAGTTTAAGCTATGTAGCGTCGTGAGACCACCAAAAAGGACGTCATCTAACGAGATAGTGTTGTTTTATTGCATGTACGAAACTGCAATAGGTGAAATGTTGTGAAAGTACACAAAACGGCATGAACAAGCCAAATACTGCGTGTTCTACCGTTACAAGTGCGAAACTGCTATATTGTGATATTCTCGTTAAAGCGCATGCAAGCATCGTGAAACCTTAAAGAACAATGTCATTTAGCGAGATACAGCGTTCTGTACTGCAATAAGTTGGTGAAAAACTGTGAGGTTATGCAAATATCGTAATTGTGAACGAAACAGTGTAATAGAGCGTTTTTCAATACAAGTACGAATGTTAGGTTAGGTTAAGATATGAACCGTCGTAAAACCGCACTAAACAATGTCACTTAGTGAGATGCAGTGTTTTTCACCATTACAAGTCGGGAACTGCGATATCTAATGTGAAAGCGCTTGCAAACGTCGTTAGGTTAGGTTAGGTTAGGTTAGGTTAGGTTAGGTTACTTTAGGTTAGGTTTGGTTAGGTTAGGTTAGGTTAGGTTAGGTTAGGTTATGTTAGGTTAGGTTGGGTTAGGTTAGGTTAGGTTACGTTGGGTTAAGGTATGAACCGTCGTAAAACCGCAATAAACAATGTCACTTAGTGAGATGAAGTGTTTTTCACCTTTACAAGTTGGGAACTGCGATATCTAATGTGAAAGCGCTTGAAACCGTCGTAATGTTGTAGAAAGCAATGTAAAGTAGCGAGTAAAACGTTTTCTAACGATAGAAGTGCGAAGCTTATGTTAGGTTATGTTAGTTTAAGCTAGGTAGCGTCGTGAAACCACCAAAAACGACGTCATCTAACGAGATAGTGTTGTTTTATTGCGAGTACGAAACTGCGATAGGTAAAATGTTGTGAAAGCACACAAAACGGCATGAACAAGCCAAATACTGCGTGTTGTACCGTTACAAGTGCGAAACTGCTATGTTTTGACATTCTCGGTAAAGCGCATGCAAGTATCGTGAAACCTTAAAGAACGATGTCATTTAGCGAGATACAGCGTTCTGTACTGCAATACGTTGGTGAGAAACTGTGAGGTCAAGCAAATATCGTAATTGTGCACGAAACAGTGTAATTGAGCGTCTTTAGATACAAGTGCGAATGTTAGGTTAGGTTGACATATCAACCGTCGTAAAACCGCATTAAACAATGTCACTTAGTGAGATGTAGTGTTTTTCAACATTACAAGTCGGGAACTACGATATCTAATGTGAAAGCGCATGAAACCGTCGTAATCTTGTAGAAAACATTGTAAAGTTGCGAGTAAAACGTTTTCTAACGATAGAAGTGCGAAGGTTAGGTTAGGTTAGGTTAGTTTAAGCTAGGTAGCGTCGTGAAACTACCAAAAACGACGTCATCTAACGAGATAGTGTTGTTTTATAGCGAGTATTAAACTGCGATAGGTCAAGTGTTGTGAAAGCACACAAAACGGCATGAACAAGCCAAATACTGCGTGTTCTACCGTTACAAGTGCGAAACTGCTATATTGTGATATTCTCGTTAAAGCGCATGCAAGCATCGTGAAACCTTAAAGAAATATGTCATTTAGCGAGATACAACGTTCTGTACTGCAATAAGTTGGTGAAAAACTGTGAGGTTATGCAAATATCGTAATTGTGAACAAAACAGTGTAATAAAGCGTTTTTAGATACAAGTGCGAATGTTAGGTTAGGTTAAGATATGAACCGTTGTAAAACCGCATTAAACAATGTCAATTAGTGAGATGCAGTGTTTTTCACCATTAAAAGTCGGGAACTGCGATATCTAATGTGAAAGCGCTTGCAACCGTCGTTAGGTTAGGTTAGGTTAGGTTAGGTTTTGTTAGGTTAGGTTAGGTTAGGTTAGATTAGGTTAGGTTGGGTTGAGTTGGGTTAGGTTAGGTTAGGTTAGGTTAGGTTGGGTTAGGTTAGGTTAGGTTAGGTTAGGTTACGTTAGGTTAGGTTAGGTTATGTTAGGTTAGGTTAGGTTAGGTTACGTTAGGTTAGGTTAGGTTAGGTAAGGATAATTTGGTTAGGTTAGGTAAGGTTAGGTTAGGTTAGGTTGGGTTGGGTGTTGGGTTGGGTGTTGTTGGGTTGGGTTGGGTTGGGTTAGGTTGGGTTAGGTTAGGTTAGGTTAGGTTAGGTTACGTTAGGTTATGTTAGGTTAGGTTAGGTTACGTTAGGTTAGGTTAGGTCAGGTAAGGTTAGGTTACGATAGAATAGGTTAGGTTAGGTTAGGTTACGTTAGGTTAGGTTAAGTTAGGTTAGGTTAGGTTTGGTTAGGTTTGGTTAGGTTAGCTTAGGTTAGGTTAGGTTGGGTTGGGTTGGGTTGGGTTAGGTTAGGTTAGGTTAGGTTAGGTTGGGTTAGGTTAGTTTAGGTTAGGTTAGGTTAGGTTAGGTTGGGTTGGGTTGGGTTAGGTAAGGTTAGGTTAGGTTTGGTAAGGTTAGGTTAGGTTAGGTTACGTTAGGTTAAGGTATGAACCGTCGTAAAACCGCATTAAACAATGTCACTTAGTGAGATGCAGTGTTTTTCACCTTTACAAGTTGGGAACTGTGATATCTAATGTGAAAGCGCTTGAAACCGTCGTAATGTTGTAGAAAGCAATGTAAAGTAGCGAGTAAAACGTTTTCTAACGATAGAAGTGCGAAGGTTATGTTAGGTTGAGTTATGTTAGTTTAAGCTAGGTAGCGCCGTGAAACTACCAAAAACAACGTCATCTAACGAGATAGTGTTGTTTTATTGCGAGTACGAAACTGCGATAGGTGAAATGTTGTGAAAGCACACAAAACGGCATGAACAAGCCAAATACTGCGTGTTGTACCGTTACAAGTGCGAAACTGCTATGTTGTGATATTCTCGTTAAAGCGCATGCAAGCATCGTGAAACCTTAAAGAACGATGTCATTTAGTGAGATACAGCGTTCTGTACTGCAATGTTCGTGAAAAACTGTGAGGTTATGCAAATATCCTAATTGTGAACGAAAAAGTGTAATAGAGCGTTTTTTAATGCAAGTGCGAATGTTAGGTTTGGTTAAGATATGAACCGTCGTAAAACCGCATTAAACAATGTCACTTAGGGAGATGCAGTGTTTTTCACTTATACAAGTCGGGAACTGCGATATCTAATGTGAAAGCGCTTGCAAACGTCGTTAGGTTAGGTTAGGTTAGGTTAGGTTAGGTTACGTTAGGTTAGGTTAGGTTAGGTTGGGTTAGGTAAGGTTAGGTTAGGTTAAGATATGAACCGCGCTAAAACCGCATTAAACAATGTCACTTAGTGAGATGCTGTGTTTTTTCACCATTACAAGTCGGGAACTGCGATATCTAAAGTGAAAGCGCATGAAACCGTCGTAATCTTGTAGAAAACATTGTAAAGTAGCGAATAAAACGTTTTCTAACGATAGAAGTGCGAAGGTTTGGTTAGTTTGAGCTAGGTAGCGTCGTGAAGCCACCAAAAACGATGTCATCTAACGAGATAGTGTTGTTTTATTGCGAGTACGAAACTGCGATAGGTGAAATATTGGGCAAGCACACAAAATGGCATGAACTAGCCAGATACTGCGTCTTGTGCCGTTACAAGTGCGAAACTGCTTTATTGTGATATTCTCGTTAAAGCGCATGCAAGTATCGTGAAACCTTAAAGAACGATGTCATTTAGCGAGATACAGCGTTCTGTACTGTAATAAGTTGGTGAGAAACTGTGAGGTCAAGCAAATATCGTAATTGTGAACGAAACAGTGTAATTGAGCGTATTTAGATACAAGTGCGAATGTTAGGTTAGGTTGAGATATCAACCGTCGTAAAACCGCATTAAACAATGTCACTTAGTGAGATGTAGTGTTTTTCAACATTACAAGTCGGGAACTACGATATCTAATGTGAAAGCGCATGAAACCGTCGTAATCTTGTAGAAAACATTGTAAAGTTGCGAGTAAAACGTTTTCTAACGATAGAAGTGCGAAGGTTAGCTTGAGTTATGTTAGTTTAAGCTATGTAGCGTCGTGAGACCACCAAAAAGGACGTCATCTAACGAGATAGTGTTGTTTTATTGCATGTACGAAACTGCAATAGGTGAAATGTTGTGAAAGTACACAAAACGGCATGAACAAGCCAAATACTGCGTGTTCTACCGTTACAAGTGCGAAACTGCTATATTGTGATATTCTCGTTAAAGCGCATGCAAGCATCGTGAAACCTTAAAGAACAATGTCATTTAGCGAGATACAGCGTTCTGTACTGCAATAAGTTGGTGAAAAACTGTGAGGTTATGCAAATATCGTAATTGTGAACGAAACAGTGTAATAGAGCGTTTTTCAATACAAGTACGAATGTTAGGTTAGGTTAAGATATGAACCGTCGTAAAACCGCACTAAACAATGTCACTTAGTGAGATGCAGTGTTTTTCACCATTACAAGTCGGGAACTGCGATATCTAATGTGAAAGCGCTTGCAAACGTCGTTAGGTTAGGTTAGGTTAGGTTAGGTTAGGTTAGGTTACTTTAGGTTAGGTTTGGTTAGGTTAGGTTAGGTTAGGTTAGGTTAGGTTATGTTAGGTTAGGTTGGGTTAGGTTAGGTTAGGTTACGTTGGGTTAAGGTATGAACCGTCGTAAAACCGCAATAAACAATGTCACTTAGTGAGATGAAGTGTTTTTCACCTTTACAAGTTGGGAACTGCGATATCTAATGTGAAAGCGCTTGAAACCGTCGTAATGTTGTAGAAAGCAATGTAAAGTAGCGAGTAAAACGTTTTCTAACGATAGAAGTGCGAAGCTTATGTTAGGTTATGTTAGTTTAAGCTAGGTAGCGTCGTGAAACCACCAAAAACGACGTCATCTAACGAGATAGTGTTGTTTTATTGCGAGTACGAAACTGCGATAGGTAAAATGTTGTGAAAGCACACAAAACGGCATGAACAAGCCAAATACTGCGTGTTGTACCGTTACAAGTGCGAAACTGCTATGTTTTGACATTCTCGGTAAAGCGCATGCAAGTATCGTGAAACCTTAAAGAACGATGTCATTTAGCGAGATACAGCGTTCTGTACTGCAATACGTTGGTGAGAAACTGTGAGGTCAAGCAAATATCGTAATTGTGCACGAAACAGTGTAATTGAGCGTCTTTAGATACAAGTGCGAATGTTAGGTTAGGTTGACATATCAACCGTCGTAAAACCGCATTAAACAATGTCACTTAGTGAGATGTAGTGTTTTTCAACATTACAAGTCGGGAACTACGATATCTAATGTGAAAGCGCATGAAACCGTCGTAATCTTGTAGAAAACATTGTAAAGTTGCGAGTAAAACGTTTTCTAACGATAGAAGTGCGAAGGTTAGGTTAGGTTAGGTTAGTTTAAGCTAGGTAGCGTCGTGAAACTACCAAAAACGACGTCATCTAACGAGATAGTGTTGTTTTATAGCGAGTATTAAACTGCGATAGGTCAAGTGTTGTGAAAGCACACAAAACGGCATGAACAAGCCAAATACTGCGTGTTCTACGTTACAAGTGCGAAACTGCTATATTGTGATATTCTCGTTAAAGCGCATGCAAGCATCGTGAAACCTTAAAGAAATATGTCATTTAGCGAGATACAACGTTCTGTACTGCAATAAGTTGGTGAAAAACTGTGAGGTTATGCAAATATCGTAATTGTGAACAAAACAGTGTAATAAAGCGTTTTTAGATACAAGTGCGAATGTTAGGTTAGGTTAAGATATGAACCGTTGTAAAACCGCATTAAACAATGTCAATTAGTGAGATGCAGTGTTTTTCACCATTAAAAGTCGGGAACTGCGATATCTAATGTGAAAGCGCTTGCAACCGTCGTTAGGTTAGGTTAGGTTAGGTTAGGTTTTGTTAGGTTAGGTAGGTTAGGTTAGATTAGGTTAGGTTGGGTTGAGTTGGGTTAGGTTAGGTTAGGTTAGGTTAGGTTGGGTTAGGTTAGGTTAGGTTAGGTTAGGTTACGTTAGGTTAGGTTAGGTTATGTTAGGTTAGGTTAGGTTAGGTTACGTTAGGTTAGGTTAGGTTAGGTAAGGATAATTTGGTTAGGTTAGGTAAGGTTAGGTTAGGTTAGGTTGGGTTGGGTGTTGGGTTGGGTGTTGTTGGGTTGGGTTGGGTTGGGTTAGGTTGGGTTAGGTTAGGTTAGGTTAGGTTAGGTTACGTTAGGTTATGTTAGGTTAGGTTAGGTTACGTTAGGTTAGGTTAGGTCAGGTAAGGTTAGGTTACGATAGAATAGGTTAGGTTAGGTTAGGTTACGTTAGGTTAGGTTAAGTTAGGTTAGGTTAGGTTTGGTTAGGTTTGGTTAGGTTAGCTTAGGTTAGGTTAGGTTGGGTTGGGTTGGGTTGGGTTAGGTTAGGTTAGGTTAGGTTAGGTTGGGTTAGGTTAGTTTAGGTTAGGTTAGGTTAGGTTAGGTTGGGTTGGGTTGGGTTAGGTAAGGTTAGGTTAGGTTTGGTAAGGTTAGGTTAGGTTAGGTTACGTTAGGTTAAGGTATGAACCGTCGTAAAACCGCATTAAACAATGTCACTTAGTGAGATGCAGTGTTTTTCACCTTTACAAGTTGGGAACTGTGATATCTAATGTGAAAGCGCTTGAAACCGTCGTAATGTTGTAGAAAGCAATGTAAAGTAGCGAGTAAAACGTTTTCTAACGATAGAAGTGCGAAGGTTATGTTAGGTTGAGTTATGTTAGTTTAAGCTAGGTAGCGTCGTGAAACTACCAAAAACAACGTCATCTAACGAGATAGTGTTGTTTTATTGCGAGTACGAAACTGCGATAGGTGAAATGTTGTGAAAGCACACAAAACGGCATGAACAAGCCAAATACTGCGTGTTGTACCGTTACAAGTGCGAAACTGCTATGTTGTGATATTCTCGTTAAAGCGCATGCAAGCATCGTGAAACCTTAAAGAACGATGTCATTTAGTGAGATACAGCGTTCTGTACTGCAATGTTCGTGAAAAACTGTGAGGTTATGCAAATATCCTAATTGTGAACGAAAAAGTGTAATAGAGCGTTTTTTAATGCAAGTGCGAATGTTAGGTTTGGTTAAGATATGAACCGTCGTAAAACCGCATTAAACAATGTCACTTAGGGAGATGCAGTGTTTTTCACTTATACAAGTCGGGAACTGCGATATCTAATGTGAAAGCGCTTGCAAACGTCGTTAGGTTAGGTTAGGTTAGGTTAGGTTAGGTTACGTTAGGTTAGGTTAGGTTAGGTTGGGTTAGGTAAGGTTAGGTTAGGTTAAGATATGAACCGCGCT
>NW_027464676.1:0-30000 GCF_043290135.1 Rhipicephalus microplus
AAACCATTTCGCCGGCTCAGTGCAGTGCATCGGAAAATTCCGGAAGGCATGGAAGCCCGCTCTAACACAGCGGCAACATGGACTAAAAAACAAACAAGAAGAGCCCTCAGCCCCTCTCAGGACTGACGAAAAAGCTAATCCCATGCATAACAAGCCCAAGCCGATCAAAGCCCCAGCCGGACAGAAGTCGAGGCCGCCTACCTTCGGCGCCGAGGATTTCCCGTCACTGGCAAACCCGCCCAAACAGGTGAGCAATTGGGTAGGGGTCTCCTCTCAGTCTCTCACCACAACCACTGCCTCCCCCTCCAATTCTGAAATTTTAAAACAATTGGAAGCCATGAAAAAACGCATTGAAACTCTGGAACGCGAAAATCGGGCGCTGAAGGCGTCGCAGGCTGCTACTCCTCCACCACCGTCGGGACCGGTGGCTATGCACACCTCCGACTGCTCGGACGATGAGCAGCACACTCAGTCAGACGTATCGGGTAACACTAGTGTGTCTAAAACTGTAGTAGGTGCTTCGAACGACATAGAAGGTTGACTAAGCACACTAGAGGCTAAGCTTGAGGAGCAGAGCAAAATGATCCTAGAACAAACCAAGCTTACAGTACAAGACATTATTCCGTAGCAGCTGAACCTATCAGTTCAAGCCGCTATGCAAGATCTCAAGCAAAGCATTTTGCCAATTCTCACAGCCAGTGTACTATAAACCGTTCAAAATTGGCTCACACCCCAATTGCACCAACTCAAAACTAGCATTAGGACAACAGAACAACCCCGACGCGAAATTGTTCATCGTAACCTGGCAAATTCTGAATCCGAGAACAACATAGCCCAGTCAATAACCAACCAAACTGAGTCCCCCACGCCTCTCCAGGCTCTCACGCTTGATGCAGTGGCGAAAATGACACCTCCTCAATAATAAATTCATAATGGCAGGTAATTCAAAACATAATAATAAAAGCTCCAAATAACAGCAACTCGATATTTTCCAGTGGAACTGCAGGAGGTTTGAAGATAGGAAAAAGAGGGCCACTTTTAACCTTTTGCTGCAGAATCAACATTTTACCCCTGCAGTTTTGGCGCTACAAGAAACCGGCTTGCGGGCGAAATTGCCTGGTTAAAACTCATTTCAGGGAAGTGCGTCCACCTGTGTTCTCGTACACACAGCTTGTCAGATAGACCTTGATCTGTCAGAGGCGCATGAATACACAATGTTCAAAGTCCTTCCAATAAAAGACGAGATCCTAGCTTGTACATTCTAAATGTATACAGTTCTCCAAAAACTAGGCAATTTGTCTTCAACGAAATGTTTTACAAAGCGATTAAGGAAGCAGATAAGAACCCGCAAGTGATTTTGGGCGACTTTAACGCCCCTAGCTATCATCGGGGTTACACCCTCGAAGTCCTCAAGGGGCGGAAATTGGCAGAACTCATATCCACCCTTCGTCTATCGCTTCTCACAGATCCAATAAAACCCACTAGAATCGGGAATTCTGTAAACCGAGATACTTGCCCGGATCTATCACTGACTAAGAACATTTCCTACGCAACATGGGAAAACTTAGAAGAAACGCTCGGTAGTGATCACTGTCTCCTCAGAATCACACTCTCCGGCAACATAGGCCGTAGAAAATGGAGCCAAGCTAAGCTGACAGATTGGACAGCCTTCCGCTCACAGGTGATCCCCTCTGTGCCAGGGGCGGGAGGATATACGGGATGGGCAAAACAGCTCCTTGCAGCCAATTCCAAGTGTCTTAAAACTATAAAGACAACGGAAGACACCCCCGCCGTCAATAAGTACCTGCTCCACTTTGGGACGCCCGCAGAAGCTTAACTAAACGTTGGCGGAAAAACAAATTCAACCACAAGCTGAAACTTAGAATAGCCAAGTTGAGTAAGCAAGCGGATGAATATGCTGCACAACTGAACGAATCCAACTGGATAGAACGGTGCAATGTTGTAGCTAAAGAAATGAATACAAAGAAAGCATGGCGCTTTTTTCGAACTCTCGTGGACTCCGCCCCCCGAGGAGAAGCGCAAAAGCAGCTCCATCGAGCCCTGCACAGTTTTCAAGGAACCAACTCCCAGCTGGCTGATGATTTGCGTGCTAGATACCTATGTCGCACCACGGATCCCAACAGGAACGCATATGAATACGCAGGTAGAGAAAACAGTCAGCTCGATGCCCCTTTTGAAATGTGCGATCTGAAAGCAGCACTGAAAAAAAAAATGCGCAGGGGCACTGCCCCGGGCCGAGACCTGATCACGGTAAAACTGTTAGCAAATCTGTCAGACGATTCTATTGGGCATCTATTGCAATACATTAACGCGATCTGGGATGGCCAACATCTGCCAACTGAATGTAAAACAGCAGTTGTCACATTCATCCCCAAACCAGGCAAGCAAATCAGCACGGACAACCTCAGACCTATATCATTAACTTCATGTGCCGGCAAATTGATGGAAACAATGGTTAGAGACCATCTCGCCACGTACCTCGAGAGCAAGGGGCATTTCGCAGATTCCATGTTTGGCTTTAGGCCCCACCTGTCTGCGCAAGATATCCTCTTGCAACTAAATCGAGACATTATCCAACCCATTTCCTCGACGCACAACGACAGAGCAATCCTTGCACTCGACCTTAAAGGCGCATTCGATAACGTTAAACATGAAAGCATTCTGAAGAACTTGAGTAGTGTCCATTTCGGTAAGAATGTACTTGCCTACATCAGAGACTTCCTCTCTGAAAGACTGGTGTTCATTCGCATAGATAACGAGGAACATGAACCATTCAAAATGGGGACGCGGGGAACCCCGCAAGGAGCTGTCCTGTCTCCGCTGCTATTCAACATTGCCATGATGAAGCTCCCGCAAGCATTGGCTGTAGTGGAAGGAATATATCATGCAATATACGCCGATGATATAACGATCTCGACGAATCGGGGCAGTTTAGGAGAAATTGAAGACCGCCTGCAGCAGGCCGCCTCCATTGTGGAGGACTATGCGTCCCAGTGTGGGGTGCAGTGCACTCCATCCAAATCTGAATTCCTGCAGATCAGAGAAAACATTAAAGATAGGACGACCCTGAACTTGATGGTATCAGGATCAACAATACGAGAGGTTTCAGAACTACGAATCCTTGGCCTTCTGATTCACAACAGAACAAAAAACAGCACCACGCTAGACAAGCTACGGAAAATTGGCGAACAGGTAGGGCACATGATCCGCCGAGTGTCAAACAAGCGCGGGGGGCTACGAGGAAGGGACGCGATTCGGCTTGCCAATGCTTTTGTAACTAGCTGGATTCTATATCGAGTCGATGCAGAGTCGATGCTAACAGAGTCGATGCTATTCTTAGGAAAGTAATTAAGCGCGCACTTGCTTTACCCATCAGCACTTTAAATCAGAAACTCTTTGCATTGGGAGTCTTTAGCTCTATGCAAGAGCTCCAAGAAGCCCACCTCACAAATCAATATACGCGTCTTACGCAGACGCCCCCCGGGCGGCGCCTACTGGACCGCCTCTTGATCCGGAACGAATACGAAATTGAAAACGCGGAGCGTATTACTGAACTTTGGAGAACAAAACTCTGGGTGTCCCCGCTTCCCCGCAATATGACCGGGGAGGCGCACCAGGGTAGAAGGCAAGCGCGCGCTGAAGCACTTGAAGAATGGCTTGGCTCCCGTTATGGGGTCTATTACGTCGATGTGGCCGGGCCGTCACCTAGAGGATACTACACGGCGGCGGTAATACATCAAGGAACGCAGGTGGACGGCCTCACTTTCAAAGCCACAAGCTCAAGTAAGGCGGAGGAGGTGGCCATTGCACTGGCAGTATCCCATCCAAACTCAAAACCAATAGTTACAGACTCTCGAAGAGCCTGCGAGAGCTATCTTGCAGGAGAAATCTCTCCATTGGCTAATAGACTTTTAAAATTCACAATCAGGAACCGCGATCCTACCCCAAAACGTCTTATATGGACTCCGGGACATCCGGGTATACAGGGTAACGAGGCTGCACATGCAGCGGCCCGCGTGCTTACTTCCCGGGAAACTCCCCGTTCCCCTGATAGACCTGAACATCCCACACCTTTGACACGGTTTCGAGAAATCAAAGAATACTACATTGCGCAACGCCGCTTGTATCCCGCACCAGCGAAGGGACTCTCAAAAACGGAGGAGCGCATCCTGCGGTGCCTACAGACAAATACGCTGCTCTGGCCAGCCATACTAAAATATTATGACACTAAAATAAGTGGGCAGTGCCAGTACTGTGGGGAAGTGGCCAACACTTATCTAATGGTCTGGGCCTGCCAAATGAACCCAAAATTAACCCCCTTTCTCAACCCCACCAAAGAGTACTGGGAGACGGCCCTACCTAATAGCTCCACTTTTAGAGAAACAGCGAACTCTAGTGCAGCGGGCTCGGGTGGCGGCCTCGACTAATGACGTCCCGGACTAGGGATGTCAACCAGCCCGGTGGGGATAAGGGCTATCTGGCACAGCCAGCATCAATAAAGGTCTTTTCCTCCTCCTCGTGTGTGCGAGTTTGTTTCTTACGTGGCGTCTCAATCACGCAGTTGTAACCTTTTTCTAAAGCTTGTAAGAACAGGGAGGTTCGCTAAAAAGAAAGTTTGTGGCTCTATGCGGCGGCTAGACGGGAACATTGTGCAACGTATGCAGTATAGAAAAGGTGGCACGGCGTCTAGCCGAGGCGACGCGTGCTGCGTCTGCCACGGACGCGAGCGTCTGTGCGCTAAGCATAGCTGGGCATGCAGCTAGGTCATAGGCTCGGTGGCTCGTTGCAAAATATTGAGAAGCAATCGCTGGGCCTCGCATGCTTCACGACGCGTTTCCCGAAGGCTCGGAACACGAATAATTCTTGGTGTACCGGAAGGAAATCTAGACTAGCCAAGTGGCCATCATCTTCGTTTCTTCGCTAGCCTTGTGCCACTAGTGCAAGCTGCCCACAAATTTTCTTGACGTTTCCAATATAAATATACCGCACAAATTTCAACTACGATTTTTCATCCCAATTTACTGCTGATACTGCGTACGCACGAAGGTGTTCTAAAGTTCCCTGGCCGCGATACCATTGCATTACAAGGGATAGCAGCCTGAAAACTTCTGAAGCTCTTTGTACGTGGTCTTGACGTCTATCTTTGTAAGTCAGAGTTTAATGAGTCAGAGATGTATCACTGGATTTGTATTGTGCATTGACTAGCTAATCATTCAGAGGGGTTTGCTGGTACACTTATGACGTGCACATATCTTTTTCGTAATTTGGCAGCGAAGCATCCACTTACTAACATTTTCATACCGCGCTGATGCCTTGCCGTCCGGCGGTCCAAGCTACGGCAGCTTCTGCTGTGTATCGTGGTGTTCCAACAATGGCAGAACCCACAAGAAGCCTGGGACGAGTTTCTTCCGCATAACACGGGACGGCAGGTGTGGTAAAGCTTTTGTATAGTTTGCATGTCTTTAGGCTTACTGTTCGTACATGCTCAGTGAGGGTAACAATAAAAAATCACTATTCAAGCACTTCCCCTTTCAGCTGATAGTTCATTGCCAATGCAGGATGAAAGCATGGTTGCAGTATGCTGGACGCGATGGTCTCCTGAGTAAGCCGGCCAGCCTATTGTACGCAACGTACAGGATTTGTAGCGACCATTTTACAGCTCAAAGTTTCATGGACCCTGGGCACACAAGGCTTACAAGAATGGCTGTTCCCAGTGTGCAACCAGCTGCAACATGTAAGTGATTCACTGAAACTTAAAAATGTGCAATAGCAGCCACTTGTATTGAATTAGTTGCGACAGTTAACCGCGAAGATCTTTGTAGCCGATGGAGAAACCTCACTATAGAAGTAACACTTGAAAAATCTTAAATTTTGTGAATTGTGGGCTATTACATTCCTAACAGCAGCTTTACATTTCTGTCGTTTTTTGATGCTCTTGACCTGCACAACTTGTTTTGAAAGACTTTAAAGGGCTATTTCACGTTATCTTCAAGCCTGAGTACACATGTACATATACCTTTCATTAGTGAAAGCTGGCACTGTTGATAATTCCAAAAATGACAAATTACTTGTTTCCTAGTTGGTGCCTTCTCTTTTCTTCCACGTTCAACCAATTTATGCGTTTGAAAGAGCTGTTTAAGTTTCCCCATAATACAAGCTTTGTAACTTGTACCAACTGCACATATATGCAAGTTCTCTGAGCGCCGCTTCAAATAGTGACTGTGAAATGACTGCAGAAGCTGCACTGCAAGGTGCAGATGAGCTTCAGTTTGTGTTATTTTAAGCCTCTTACTGACACCTTGTCGTAATTTCATTTCTTCAGGACCTGCGGTAGAAGCTTCAAAAAGCGGCTCCCACACATTGAGGTGCCCCGATGAGCAGGGTGCGTTCAGTGTCGCGATTTCTTTTTTTACCCAAATTGACTGTTGACCAAACCTCTGCAGGTGGCAGCTTCCTAGTAACTGGTGAAAGAATTTCCGCTGACTTCGTCTTGCCGGAGAAAACCTTAACCAGTCGTTTAGCTGTCACAAAAGGAACTTGCGTGACCGGTATAAGTTTTATGTTCACTTCAACACTAGAGTGGATTGATATAGAGACTTCCACAGGCCGCTCGCAAGATTGTTCCGACAGCACGTTCCGAGGCACTTAACAAGCTTCACAAGACCCTCCAGAAAGCGTCTCCGGCAACAGCTCCACGCCTGAATGCCCTAGAGAAAATTGTGACTATGCTTTTTTTGCAGCTTTTTTTATTGATGTGATATATGAGGAGATGTTGGCGCACCACTATGGCGCTGGCTACTTCTTAGCCGTTGATTAAAACTTGAACACGTATCTTGAAGCAAAACATACAAAACAGTGCATGGAAAATAGAAAACTCGGGCACAGATATGCAAAGACACATTTATACGCACATATCATAATGGTAAGTAAATGTTCGAAAGTCAATGTAAGAAGTCTCTGGAAATGTCCCTCGATAATATTCCGTTCACCAGCACAAAAACCGTAAAGCACACGTCTGGTCCTTATAAAGATGCATTCGCTCGTATGTACATAATAGTCGACACGTCATTCATTTCACAACACCCAGGTGATGGGTGTCACATGATACCGTACATAATAAGTACACGTGTAAAAAAGGAAAGTTTGTTCTTTGTTAATACTTATCAGCAATCCCGCTGTCTTGTAAATTGCAGCTGTTTTTAATGTGCTATTTTACGTTTAAGACATTCTGAGGAAACTATCCTCAAAAGAACACTACGTGTGCACTTACAAAATGTAAGGGTGGGCTCTCAGTGATTTTCATTTTTTTGTGCATTGTCAACATTGTGAATGATTTGTTTTTAGGTAGTGGAATCGAAAACTTTGCATCACAGAAAGTTGTGCACCTTGGGTCTGAAAAAGCGAGGAAAGTGCTGGTATGGGATTAGTTGTTCTTTGCTTTTACATTCATTTTTTTATTGCTGTGCGTTCCTGTGGGCCAGCGACAATGTCTCCATCAATGAAGTGCAAGCAAACCATTAAACATCTGCAAGCCAAAGTAGCAGCACAGCGGAAAACTATCAAAAGACTGCGGAGACAGCCTCACCAAGCACCGTCATCGACTTCAAAGGCCCTTGAAGGTATCCGACCGCACGTAACCGCGGAGGTTTTTAAACTTCTTTCTGCACATGTTCACTTGAGGCTCAAAACGCAAGGGCAAGCGGTTTCCCGTGTGGTTCAAGAAATTGGCTCTTCACTTAAACTTCCGAGGTCCGCGAGCATACCAATTTCTGGCTCCACATTTTTCTTTGCCCTCCCGGCGTTAATTAAGGAGGTGGCTAGCTAATGTGAAGATGACTCCAGGCATAATTCCAGGAATCCTTTCTTCCATTGCAACAAATACTCAAGCTTGGAATGAACGGGACCGAGTGTGCGCTTTAGTTTTCGACGAAATAGCACTCAAAAAGAATTTGTACTATGATGCTGCAAGAGACGTTTTCCAGGGTTTTACAGATGATGGCACTCATCGCACTTCAACCATTGCTGATCGAGCACTGGTTTTTCTTCTTGTTGGTGTTTCGAGAAAGTGGGTTCAACCGGTTGCTTTTACTATAGGGCACACATCAACACCATCGTCTGTTATGCATAACTTGCTGGTGTCACTCATTTTGGAGTTTAGGAGCATTAATATTGCAGTGAAAGCAGTCATTTGTGACCAGGGCAGTTCAAATGTAAGTCTCGCTAACAAACAAAGAGTGACTGTAGCAAAGCCTTTTTTTGAAGTTAAGGGTGAGCGGGTGTATCATATTTTATGTTCCGCATTTAATTAAAACAACGCGCAATAATGTCCAAGCACACGAGCTATACATTCGGGAGGACATCGTTAACTGGTCGCACATTGTAAGCCTTTCCCAATCCTCCCATGAGTTGCGGTTGCAAATGGCTCCAAAGTTGACTGAACGGCACGTTCACCATAAACCTTATTCTAATATTAAAGTTAGCGGAGCAACTCAGGTCCTCAGTGCATCAGTTTCAAGTGCTATCACGGCAATCGTGTATGCGAAGATGCTGCCTACCTTCGCCATCACTACAGCTCAATTTTGTGATCGTATGGACAGGATCTTCAATGCCTTGAACAGCTCGAGTGAAAAAATAACTTCGCAGAAGCTGCGGCATGCAATCATGAAAAATGATTCAGAGCTGATTGACTTCCTCCGAGGCCAGCTTCCCTGGATTGCATCATGGCAGTTTGTTCGCAGACGTCAACCACAAACCAACGTAGGTTGGCAAATTACAATTAAGGCTATTTGTGAACTATGGGACGACCTCTCCAAAAAATTACAATTTTGAATACCTGTTAACACACAGGCTTCAACAGGATCCTCTGGATAACATATTTGGCCACATTAGGCAAAAACAGGGTTGGAACACCAACCCCAATGTAGCACAATTTATTTGTGGCCTGAAGCACATCTGCATAAGAAAACTCTTCAAGCTATCAGAATACGGAAATGTCGAGGATGATGAATGTGCCCTCCTCCAGGAGCAGCTCTCGCCATTCTCCCTCACCGGTGCGTCTCTTGTGGATAATGAGGAGTGTGCACAGCCACAGCCTGACGGCTTTCCCGCTCTAGACAATCTCTCTGAACTTGCGACCAACATTCACTCCCATATTATCGATGACTCCGCTGCATATTATGTAGCTGGTTTTCTCATCAAACATTTTCTTCGGAATGCATGTGACGGTTGCAGTTGACCACAGTTACTGAAAGACGACAGTGAGACGCTTAAGGGTACCCACTAGTATTTCACAATGCTCAAATCATACCACGTCCCCAGCAAACTTTTTGGGAATCTCACTGTGCCATCAGAAGCAGCTTTTGCATATGTACAACAACTTGAATCTCACTTTCTTGCCATGATTGAGGCCACTGCACATCACCTGAAACTGTGTGATGTTTTGTATCACCATCTGTCAAGTGTTGGTGATTTTCATTTCTGCTCTGCTGCGTGTAGCGCGAAGTTTCTAAAAATGTTTTTCCGGGTTCGCTTATGTTGGCATGTGCGTTTTGTGAACCGAAACTTAGATAAGGTTAGGTTCCAGTCTTCAATCTCAGGCATACAGCTTGACAAGTTCAAAGGTTAGCAATTAGCGGCAGGTTTACACTAAAGTATTCGCGTTGAGCCGAATCCTGCATTAGCTTTGTTATGTTATTAGTTCGTTACAGCAGACTTCATTAAGGTCTTATATGCTTATATTCAGTTCAACTGGACTAACCACTCCTTCGTTGCATACACTGTTTTGGTTACCCGCTATGAGAAATAGGGACGCTGTGTATTCGCTCGAAGTGATTTGCATAACCTTAAAAAGAATGTTGGGTATCCTGTCTGTATTTTTGTAGCAAATGCGGGCGAACTGTACACTTTACTGTGGGTCGCTTGGTCACTGCAGTGAAAACACTGTCAGTCTCTCCCCCACCCTTTTTTTTTCTTTTCCCTCTCTTCCCTCTTTCTCGTCTTTCTTGTCCCCTTCCCTAATCCCCCAGTGTAGGGTAGCCAACCGGAAGTCTTTCTGGTTAACCTCCCTGCCTTCTCCTTTTTGTGGCTTCCTCCTTGGTCACTGTGTTATTCTTTACCTCTCCAGCTCAAGTAATATATCGATAACAAAACCGCTTCTTGAAATGTCTTCGAGCGGGTAAGGAACACAGTATGAAGTGGGCACGGTTCACGTTATCATGATTTTCGTATTTTAGCTCCTCATCAACCTCCTCATCTCGCCCACCAAAATTTTCAAAAGAATACCCAAACTTGTAGCGTTTCATGGGGCTGCGGACGCTGCCATTTTATTTTTATATAGCTTCTGAGTGATAATGTACGATGTAGAGCCTTTGTGAAAAAGAATGAGCCAAAGTGGTTTTGTTCTGCTATTTATTAGCCTTGTAATACCGCTCTCGTAGCACCAATTGAGGTCCACAATTCTGGATAAGTGATGACTACAATATATTTTAGCTCGCAAGCGTCACAGCAACACCCAGACGCAAATCACTTGGGGTCTTAGGTTTTTGATGAAGACGACGCATAAGAAGAGCCACAAGGCCTGCCAGTGTTGTAGCATAAAGTTTGTCTTTCACGTAGTGAGCAAGCTGCAAAGCCCTACCTTTCTCAGTACAAGCAAGGGTCAAGTCTGCTTTTTTCATTTTGGGCTAGCTGTTCTTAAGCACAACCAGCACACTGCACCTTTGCCTTTCTGCTATATTGTGTCGTGTGGTTTCTGTGCGCTCTTTTTTCTATGCATTATTTCGGTTAACCCCAGGCGTGATTCGCGACTTCATTGCTGTGTATATGTCACTTCTTCCTTCTTCATTAGCATAGTGCGCTGTGTTTTTGCCATAGATCCTTACTTACCCACTGGCCCGGTGTGTCATGCTTCACCAGCTTCTCGGCTTCTGCCAACTCTAGCGATATGTGCGTTGTCTGTGTTCTCTCTGTATTTGTTACAATATTTGTTACAATTTATTTGTCAGGCGAGATGCAGTTGTTGTCTACCTTTGTCATATTGTCATTTTTATATTCTCAGACTCTACCTTGCCTTTGAATAAAACATTGCGGATACTCTGTGTCTTTCACTGATATCACTTGTTCCAAACTAAAAACACAAGCGCGATGAATAAAACCGTAGTGAATTATCATTACCTGCATCTTTTATTATAACTTAATCAAAATAAAAATTACGTCACGACCAATCCGCACGAACCACTGAACAAAACAAAACAGGGAATTGCTAAATCAAAACGACCTACAAAAACTATGCATTTGGGCGATGAAAAGTGGTCTGAAATGATGAACTTTCGTCATAGCCAAATTTCGGCTACGCAAAGTAATTAAAAATTTGCGCCAGTGAAACCGAAACAGGAAGCGCACGCCACTTGCTCTCACCAACCACCAGGTGTGCTAGGGTCGATTGGGCCGCTGGGGTCTATGGGAGTGTCCACTCTTAACCTTTTTTTTTATTTCTCTATGCCTTGAGGATGGAGGATGAAAAACTGAGGAGAGGCCCTCGCAATCGAAGTGGCAGAGAAAAAATGGCAGCATATCCACGGAGTGAATGATGGAGAGTGGGGCGAAGCATCCGTCCGTTAATTCGTTCTTGATTCCATCCGTCTGTGCGTCCGTGTATGTGACCGTCCGTGCGTGCGTCTGT
Organism: Rhipicephalus microplus; assembly: GCF_043290135.1. NCBI lineage: Eukaryota > Metazoa > Arthropoda > Arachnida > Ixodida > Ixodidae > Rhipicephalus > Rhipicephalus microplus. Next base: position 11,702 of record NW_027464676.1, read on the forward strand.
TTGTGCGCCCGCACATCCACCTGTGCGTCCGTCCCTGCGTTCGTCCATGCGTCCATCCGTCGGTGCAGCCATGCGTGAGTCCGTCCGTGCATCTGTCTGTGTATCCGTTCGTCCATCTATTCAACACTCCAAGTACCACCATCTCGCATCTTTTCATCATATATTCGCGATATAGAAGCATCGCCATCATGCGGACATTCCAAGGACTAAACGAGAGGTGGCACACGCACACTTTCTTTTGGCTTGCACATCGTGTCTACTTCCCACCTTTAACCACCTCGACTTGATGGTATGTACTAGTTCACTTTATTCACGACAGTGTGGCCCAACGCTCGATGAAACTTTCTAAAACCAAGGAGGTTACGCCCAGCAAGTAAAACGTAGCAACCGTTTCTTTTCAGATAGTGCTCAATGTACATGCCAATGGCTGCTAATGGGGAATGAGAGACAGGAGAATTCCGCTTTTACTTTCTTACGGCTTGCGCTTCGTACCTACTTCCCACCTTTAACCACTTTGAGTTCATGTCATATACAACTTCACTGTATTCAAGCCACTGCGGCTCAACGCTCGCTAAACCTTTTTGAAACCAAGGAGGCTACGCCCAGCGAGTATAACGTAGCAACACTTTCTTGTCAGATAGTGCTCAATGTACATGCCATTGGCTGCTAAAGGGGAATGAGAGACAGGAGAATTCGGCATTTAGTTAACGCGCACGCTCCGAATTTTTTATTGTTCAACAACGCACTGGAGAAATCACCCACCGGCACCACCTTGCAGGTCAAAACGTATGACTAGTTTCACACTACGACTACGACTGCGATTACAAGGGACAAACGGGTGCCGCTATAAGGAGTTTCGCCATTAAATGTGTGGCGGAAGTCAGGTGCTCTTTCGCAATGGTTGCTATGGTAATGTGGGTACGCCGTCAATACCCCGTCATGGCCCCGTCGTCTCGCGTCGTCAGCAAATCACACATTTGATCGGCTTCTTTGTGAATTCCCATTTTTATATGCGAAGCATTTCATAGTGCACTTCGGTGACTTTGAGCGTATCTATCTATCTATCTATCTATCTATCTATCTATCTATCTATCTATCTATCTATCTATCTATCTATCTATCTATCTATCTATTTATCTATCTATCTATCTATCTATATATCTATCTATCTATCTATCTATCTATCTAATTATCTCTCTATCTATCTATCTATCTATCTATCAATCTATCTATCTATCTATCTATCTATCTATCTATCTATCTATCTAATTATTCATCTATCTATCTATCTATCTATCTATCTATCTATCTATCTATCTATCTATCTATCTATCTATCTATCTATCTATCTATCTATCTATCTATCTATCTATCTATCTATCTATCTATCTATCTAGCCGCGTACGAGTTTTAGCTCTCCTGGCCGTTTCGATAATGATATCGATAGCAAACATGGTATGGCATAACACGACTGTATGAAGAACATGTTTGACTAGTCATAACTTGGGAATCATTATATATATGTCATTATTGTCACGATTTACATTTCATGGCCCTGCAGCTCTTGCGGTAGTTTTGTTCACAAGGCATGTTGCAAAACTAGTATGGTATGACATCATTGCTTGGCGAACACAAGCAACAGACCTTAACTGGAAAATAATGACATGCGTGTCATTTAACAACATGACTACATGCCACGCTCATGATGCGCTCGGGGCCGTTTCGCTAGCGTCAGATATACCAAATTTGGTAATACAGTACGCAAATGGATTACGAAGGTATGTGACTGGTGGAAACATGATAATAATGAGATGCGTGTCATGTAACAACATGACTACAAGCCACACTCATGATGTGCTGGCGGCCGTTTCGCTAGCTTCACATGTACCAAACTCGTTATTACATGACGGGAACTGACGGCATAGGTAAACTGCACATCCAAACATGATGTAAACTGCACATCCAAACATGATAATTACGACAAGCGTGTCATGTAACAATATGACTACATGCCACACCGGTGATGCCCTCGCGGCCGTTTCGCTAGCTTCACATATGCCAAATTGGGTATTAAGTGACGCCAATGGTTGACGAAGGTATGTTACTTGTGCAAACATGGTATTCATAAGATGCGTGTCATGTGAGCCCATGACTACATGCCACAGTCAAGGCGCCAATACATTTTGACGTGACGCGGTGCGCGTATCGCCGGTGTTCATTTGGTCACGTCGCGCCGGCGTTGCCACGCCAGGCGCCGGTCCTGTCATACACTCGCAGGCGCGAGAGCGCTGCGTTGTTTAGATGCAGGCGCGTTTCAGCACGTCGGCATCTCTAAGTCACGAAAAGAGGAGGATGCAGCGTTGTCTGGAGTTGGTGTTTTGACAGTATTTGTAGTGATTGCGCAGGAAGTGATCAGTCAGGTCAATTTCCTCCAATCTAAGTGAGCTTTCTCGTTCTTTCTAGTGCAACATCATCCTCCCGGCAAGTGTAGCTCTATCCGGGTACAAATCATGGAGCATTAGTTAAGGCGAAGTATATATGGTTTGAGCCTGGCGCCATGAACGTCACTATCAACGTGACGTAGCAAAAACACGCCAGCTGGTGCTATTTCGTATACCATGTCACGAAATTGGCGTAAGGTCTTGTACGGACCAGAATGACAAGAGAGCAGTTTTTCCGCCGAGCTAACACGGCATGAGGGCGTCCAGAGCAGTACAAGAGAACGAAGAGGCAATTGTGTCTTTGTGCTGATGATCGAAGCGTCGCTTTTGAGAAGGTTGCGACGTCTTGACGAGCGACCTCTCGGGCATGGACAGCCGAAGTGATTGCATCGTGGGCGTAATTGGTAGTTGAGAATATAATACTAGATGGTAGGAATGTGTCGAATGGCAAGACAGAGCTGCAGCCATACAAAAAAAGAATGGGGAAAATCGAGCGGTTTCGTGACAGGACGAATTGTAAGCAAAATGATTGTACAGTAAAGCGGTGGACAAAGTGATTGGGATTGTCGGAAATGTACATGGTCAGCATATCAGTTAGGAGTGTGGTTTAGTCGCTCAGTGAGCCCCTTCCTTTGATGGTGGTATGCGGTAGCAATCTTGTGTTCAGAAGCTCAAAAGCGGAAAGGGCCACCGTCGACCTTTGACAATAAGTAACGGCCACGATCCGTTAGTAACTGTGGAAGGGTGCTGTGGTGTAGAGCAACATCGGGGAGTAGAAAGTCCACAACATCTGCTGCACAGCTGCTCGGCATTGCTTGTGCAATGGGGTATCTTGCTGCATAATCTGTCACAATGGCAATCCACCTGTAGCGAGAGAGGAAGACGGCACTGCGGCCAACGTGGTCGTGTCAAACTCGCTGCTTTATTCGATTGCCGAAGTGGAGCGGCAGCGGCTGCCACGCCAAAACTGACAGGCGCGTGAGCTTGTTCTAATCCTCACGCAGCTCGAGCTAGCATCAGCTGCGCGAGAGGCGCGACGCGGTGATTAAGAAATGACAATAAGAATCATGCGTATAGCGCTCCCCCCCAGCGCTTTGCGTGATTAGAAGTGTATATAAAGAAAGAGACTATACACGTGAACGACAATCCGCAAGGTGTCCGTTTGGGAAGTCCAGTTTGTCAACATGTACTGACCATCGAGAAGCAGTGGGTCTCTGGTGGGCGACACTGGGAGTTGCGCAGTGGACGAGGAAGTAAGCGTTCAGTCGCTGTGTTTGCAAGACAAGTGGGTGATAAGATGACCAGCTGGGAGCGCACAGGGTGTCGCAAGTGAGCATTGCAGGTAGAGGTGCGTTCAGGGTGAGATGAGGGCGGGTGTACAAAAGTCGATTTGGCCCCTGCGCGCGAAGCAAGAACTCAGTAGGAGGCGTGCCATGTGATCCAGCAGATGTGAATTCTGGAGAAGGCTCTGTGGGCGTACCTTGATTTGGGGAAGCACCCTCAGTAGTCGGTGCAGGTGGGTTCGTGCGCAGGTCAGTATGGAGACAGGTGCCTGTATGGCAGGCGTGAGATGTGCGGTCTGCTGTGACATAGGCGGACCAGGCACATCGTCCTCAGGAGCGTCAGTCATACTCACAGCGTCTCGGAAGTTTGGCCGTGGTCGATGGCTGGTGGCTTTAACTTCGGCTGCGGGAGACTGTAAGGACGATGCTGGTCGCTGCTGGCAGGACGCCCAGAGCGTTGAGGCTGGTAGAGAGTCCCCTTCGAACATTGGGGATGGTGAAGTTTCAGTGACCGGGAGGTGAATAGCGGGTGGAAGGATGTCTGCGCCAGACTCCGAGGCGTGCGGCCAGGTAGCCGTCGTAGAGTCGGATAGGGCCACGGTGTCGTGTGCCGTCGATGTCACGGAAGATGTGCATGTGGCAGGCACGTGCGACGAAGCTGCGCATGGGGGCTCTGAGGGAATGTACCTCTCGGAGGGGAGTTAAGTCACAGTGGGGGCGGTGTCTTCTACCTTGTGGTCATAGCCAGATGCAGGAGTGGATGTAGGAGTGGATGGGGACAAAGAGTGGTGCATGAGCGGTGAACATGTCTGATGACCTGGCGAAGACGGGGAGTGGTAAGATTTTGGCGAGAAATTGATCTGGTTGACGATAGTGATCTGGTTCGGCGTGTAGGGCGAGAAGGTATGATCATCGAGCAGCAGGTGGTTGCGACTGGCATAACCTTTGACGCTTGGTTTGCCATTTTCGCTGACTAAGACATTGGCTGTCGGTTTTCCAGGGTGGCGGCAAGCACATGACGTTTACTGCAAAGCTCCATCGTGGTACCCAGCACATTCACCAAATGTTGCGGGAAGAGTGCAGAGGCACACGAGTGCATAGTTGGTATATTGACAATAATTTCAGCAGTTGTCCAGGGGGTGACGAGTTGCGTCATCTGCTTCCAATCTGAGCAAGCTTCTTCGTTCTCTATATTGCAACAATATTCCACTGGCCCTAAAAAATCAGGTATGCAAAGTTGTCTAATGCAAATCCGAAACAGCAATAAAAAAACTACGCTAAAAGCACGATTCCCAAGGAAGCCTTGGACGTTCTGGCAAAAACGGGCAGATCCCCAAACGTGAGCTCGACCATCTTGTAGTTCCCCACTCACATCACCAAAGGAACGTGATATCCTCCCAAATAAAAACGAGACTACACACTTGATGGCCAGCTACACGCTGCGCTGAACACAAACATGCCTCTCGTACAATAAGGAACATACCTCATGTATAAGGATAGGATCACTAGCTCTAATGAGAAAAACAAAAGCATATGTTAACACAAGAAGGATATTCCCACCGCTTAGTCCCAAACAAAACAGCAGACAGGCCATTTTCTGGGGGTAGCTCTAGATGAACAACTTCCCTAATCCAGTCCGTCTAAGATGGATATATTCGAACAACCATCAAGACGACACGTAAAATTCGTACCAGAAAGGACGTGCAACACTCTAACACGTTATAGGGTTGTAGTTATGTTGCCAGAATGCTTGCAGTTACTCTGGAGACCCTTTCATTGAGGTTGGCTACTGCTCTGCGCATCTCAAACTTTGGCGTCTAAATGTGAGCAGTCCAGCAAGCTCACGAGGTGGCTTTGAGGCAAAGCTTTGATATTTCCCCGTGCGAGACCAAGCCGATATTGCATTAAACCTTGATAGACATTCGATAAAGTTGTATCCATAATGAAAAAATTGGAAGCGCAAACCGACGGGACACAAGAGAAGAGACAAACAAGCCCGTGGTCTCGTTGGTTTGCGCTTCCAGTTTTTTCATTATGAATTGAACCAACGGGACATAAGAGAAGAGACAAACAAACCCGTCGTCCCGTTGGTTTGCGCTTCCAATTTTTTCATTATGAATTTGTACCAACTAGCCCGCCTGTCAACCCATCTGAAAGTTGTATCCTTTGAACCATAAAGTGAGAGAAAGAGGCAACATCTGAATCTCGAGCTTGTGTCCCATAGCTAAAATGTCTCAGCCTGAAATAAAATTAGGGAAACAACAAATTCAACAATGAAGAGGAGACTGTAACTCAATGAAAGCATATACGCACCTGCAGGCATCATATGAGGTCGGTTAGAAAAGTATCCAAACTTTGGTGGAACAGCAAAAACGGGCGTTATTGGAGCATTGTAAACCTAAACACCCTCAAAGTAGTCCCCTTGGGACTCTAGAGACTGCTCTTGGAGGCGCTGCCATTGCTGGAAGCATTATAGCACTGCTCCAGTCGCTCCCTCATTCTCCTTGTAATGAAAAACCAATGAGAGCACTGTGCATACCTGACTCAAACACTGCATCCCAGCGACTGAGCGACTGACGAAATTGCCAGGCGGGAAAAAAATTCACACGTGCACACGAAGGTTCAAAATCGGCTAATGCAAGCGCGCTTGCTCGAAATTCATAAAGTGCTTGCAAAAAAAAAGGGTCGGATACTTTTCTAACAGACCTCGTACATTTTCCACTGGCCTTATGTGAGACAGAGGGGCAATGTATTGGCAACAGCAAGTGGCAAACAGGAGGCGCTATCTGCAGAGCTTGTTGAACAGCTAACAGCAAAGCATAATCAAGAGCAGCTGTTGAAGGTTTGTACAACCATAAAATTGTTCATAAAATATGCATAAACCTCCATGTAACAAAGTACAAAACATCACCAATACAAATCATTGCACTGAAGGTTCTTCGCATAAAAGTTGGTACTTTTATGGCGAAACCCTCTGCAGTGCTATTCAAGTGGTTTTATGACTTCTGTATTAGATTACCACACTGCATTTTTTCTACTTCAACTCTTTCCAAAATTTAGAAAAATGTATTCCCCTTCAACTGTAGTGGCTGGTCTCTGTTGCACGGAAGATGACTTGACAAACGCTAAAACTACATGTTTTGACCACTGGCACTAGCAGATGTTTTAGTGTATTGCCTTTCTTTATCGATTTTTTTATAAAGCGCATGGACATTCAGGTGCTAAATAAAAATGAAACTTCACCCTTAAATTTCTCCACGAATAATTAATTTCCAACTGTGAAACATGGGGTTAGAGTTCTCAGAGTGCAGTTTGTCAACCTAAAACCAAGTCATTGTATCTCTTTAATGTTCATTCCAAGGAGCCATGACAAGCAATTTTCATAATCTGTATTATAAAAGTTGGTCCTTTGCTGTTGACAAATGAGCTGGTGAAATTTCAGCACATTTGGCTGAATGCTTAATTTATAATGAGGATTGTTATAAACACGCATGTGGTCCGGTAGCCTCACAACAGTACATGTGAACCATGACATAATAAGACACTTGCTTTGTGAGCGTATCTATTCCGCCCAACAACTGTTTCATGGTCAGTTGCGGTACAATGGAGCTACTTCAAGTTTTGTATGCCTTGGAATTGAAACATTGAAGAATTTGCACTGGCTGAAGTTCGGGAGAAACAGATCTCCTGCATGAAACACATGACGTCCCACACCCCATGGCAACATAACGGTAGCTGGCAGTGGGCGGAGTTTATAGCTGGAGACTTCTATAGCTGACTTAGCAATTGGATATTATTTTTTAATGTCTGTTTTTCATACATTTACAGGCACAATAGACGCTCTACAACATTTAGCTGAGAATAGCAGTACGGAGGGTGACCTTGTCATGGCCCCGAATAAGTACTTAGTTATGGCGGACTTAGTTACATGGAGGTTTCAACGAATACATCTACTTATTTGTGAATGACTTTATGATTTCAAGCTGCGCTTCTTGATAGCTCCTGTTGTGCCGGCGCTCCTCAGCTAGCGCCTCTAGCTCAAGCTCCTTTAGCTTGAATTTTGCCTCCTGCTCCACCTGCCTCTGTTGAAGCTCCATTTCTTTCAGCTTCATTTTCTCCTCATGGCGCTTTATCTCGAACCGGAGCCGGTCCTCTTCAAGTTGGAGGCGGCGGTTCTCGATTGCAGTGTCCCGATCACAGCGGGTCTCAATGACGGCATATGTTGCCTCAGCGTACCGCTGTGGACCTGCACAAATTTACAAAGAACACTTAACTGTCTTAGGTTCAAATAGATGAGCAAGTGCAACAGTTCACAAAGCACCATGATATCCTACTAAGCACACATGGTTCTTTTTAACACAGTAGACTCTCAGTAAACTGAAATCTATTAAAGCGAATTGTTGCTCAAATGAAACAACTTCATTCAACATGGTTGCTTTCGTACTTAGATTCTCCACTTTTTTTTTTATCTCGGAGCTACTGTTAAATGAAAAATATTTTCTAGTCTCTTCACATTCCATTTAACGAGAATCTACTCTACAGTACTATTCCAAAACACTAGACTTATTAAACACAGGCAGGTAAATACTCTAATAATAGTCAAGCTGCCTCTGTACACACAAAATTGCTTGCAACAAAATGTTGCGATTACTTAAAAAAGTATTGGGAGAAATCTTATAAGTTGTTTCTATGCATCAAATGAAAGGTCAAGCCCTCAAAACCAAAAAAGTTCACTTATACACTTGACTACACTTTAAAAAGCAAATGCAACACGTTTTTAAAAAGCTGGTTCTGTTTCATATACTGTATACTGACGTCAAGACACACTGTAGCCACATGAGTTGGCGACATGCTCACGCTAGATATGGTGACATTACACGGGCGTTCCATCGTCTATTGCTATATACATATGGGTCAAAGACGGACCAAGTATTGTTCTGGCTGGCATCCAGTTGCTGCACACTTGTTGTAGCACCCAATAGTGAACGAATCTATGGAACTTGTATCTATTGCGGCCTGTTTTGCTACTGAAAGTTTTTACTGGGCAAAATGTTGCTGTCATGACAACAAATCACAATAAAATTATTTCCTTGCCTTGTGATCAATTTAGACGATGTTGGAATGCACACACAATGACAGAAGCCATGTTTTACTTTGCTCGAATGAAAGGTATGATGAACTACTGCAATCGAACAGCGAGGAAAAGTGACAGGAAAAGCAACATGTAAGCAGCAATTTCGTATGCCTTGGTATGTGACATCGCATGTGTCCATCTGGGTGTGTGAAGTCACCAGAATTGATACTGTAGCCTGACATCATGCATGTACCATTCAAGTCTTAACAGCACTTTCGGACCTTTATATTCGCTCAGAGACGTGTCTGTACACAGGAGATTTGTATAAGAGAGTAAACCCAGCTTTGAAAATCGGTGTTGGTGCAATTACAACTGCCTACATGCATACCTCTGATTGGATTGGCTCGGGGGTGCACTGGAGTTGAAGTGCTAGTCGCAGCAGTCAACGGTGAGCATGGGCTACTTTGAGCCATGCGCTGCTGCGAATCAACTGGCAACTCTGAAAGGGCAATCAGTAACTGAGTCATGCGAATCTATGCAATACATTTCACCCCCCCTTTTTTTTTAACTGGCTGATTCTGTCTGATTTCTGATACAGTAAAAGCTCGTTAAGTCAAACAACACAGGACCAAAAAATGTTTTAGTTATTTAATCTTGAATTATCAATAGTATCAAGAAAACGAAGAAATGCCTGTTGTACCCCTATCACACCTGGCAATATAAGTGCACTTTGAGCGAGTACACTTAGCTGCGAGTGTCATTTGCGCGTTGTCACACGAGCAAGTTTAGTGTCACTCGCCGCAAAGTACACTTGCTGGCAAGCGCGTTCCCTAACCTCACTTCGCTTTGACCAAGTTTGTAGCCTCGGTCCCAGTGGCTTGCACAGAAATACGCTGTTGCCTAAAGCAGTCCTCATACTATTTTTGAACTATTGTTTTCATTATAAGGAATTCTGATATATACTAAACCAAGTCATAAATCAACAACTCTCGCTACTCTCTCCCTCAGGCAGTTTGCGGCCACATCCGCTGTGGGGATGCGGCACCTCATGCTTGGTGGGCTTCGCGGATCATTCATATTACCCACGTTGGAACCAAATGTAACCGAATCAACAGGTTTGATGGCAGTAAACTATACAAATACTGGCCGGGGCAGGAAAAACTCCCGAGTCATTCAATTTTCTTAATAACTCATTGAGGTCAAATTAACGAGCTTGTTCTGTATTACTCAGAAAGCTGCATGGACTTGTGCTAAAAAATCATGCACAAATTTCCAAAAATTAATCCTAAAACAAAAATGACCTACTCTATGTCTATGGCTCTTTAAAGTTAATGCAAAGGCTCTCTGGCTACACACATTATATATTTTCTGGCAGTGGAGCAAAGGTGACGAAATTTTTATTAACAATTTTGTTCTGGAATATTTACTGGATTAGTTCCATAGTCTCATAGTGCAGCAAATGCTTCATATCAATCGTAATATGCAACACTTCACTGCACTAAAAAGTAGCACCTTTTATTGGCACCTTGACTTCACTGCAAGTTCACATCATTGCAACCGACTGGAAGATGATTACGTGTGCTCAAACATTTCTCACAATGAGAGTGGCCACATGTCCCTGAGAGTGTGGATCTATTGAAGGCCACAACAGCACCCAGACAATGGCACGCCTAAGCACATGCCACGTCATAAACGCCTAACATAAAAGGACACATGAGACACCAGTTTGCTCATGTCTCCTTTCCTGGCCAAGACTAAAGATGCGATAAAGCCATATACTCGGAGGTTTTAGGGGACAGAGAAATAAGCTTTCTCAAAGAAAGATTTACTACACAATTAAAGTGATTAAAGTGTTTTTTACTCTTGCCTTCAATAGCAAGCATCTTCATTTACAATTGTGTACCTGCATTTTGAATGATACTCTTGTTTTCTACTAGGCAAAATACAAGATACACTGATATGACCAAGTTTTCTTTTTTTTGTTACACACCTTGCAGAGGCGCACGAGTGTTGGCCACCCGTCTGGTTTCACCAGGGTGGGAATCAGGGGGGCTCCCACGCACAGTTGCATTGCCTGGTAGTCCAAGAGATCACAAGTAAACAAGTTCAGAAGGAGGCTGCTACTTGAGTCTAATGCACATAAAGCAGACTTATTCTCAGGGAGACAAAGAAAAGATAGAAAAGCAGCAAGGGCGACTAAAAGAAGTGGATCCATGATGAAACTATGCAACTATTTTTCGAACATACTGAAACTACTTACACTTATTAGGTACTTATTCTCTTATTAATTTATTATTGCATAGGACAAAAATATTGTACTGAAAAACAAAACAATGTCCTTCACTGAGCTCATATTAATTTAAAAAAGGACTTGGTGCAAATGTTAGCAACAGCTAAAATCTGACCCTGTATTTTTTTCATAGCACAAAATAGAATTTTTCAGGCCATCTTGAATGATTTCCTAGACTCAATAGCTGCACCTAAAGTCGCTGTTGTTGATGTTGAAAGGGCTACTGACGAAAATCATTTGAGTCTGTAAGCATGCACCAACAAAACTAGGGATTACAAACCTGCAGCAGCAACATCTGAAGGACTAGATGTTGGAGTTTGAGCTCGACTGGGTGCAGCAGTTGTGATGCGGTCAGGTGCTGGGCATGAGGCCGTCCGGTTGTCTTCAAGTTCTGTACATCACAAGTGAACCAACTTAAGAGCGATGCTGTGTGCTTTGAGCTTGAACCCAGCTTTCATTTCCAATACACATCGGCAATAACTCCTCTCATGCAGCAGCTCTTTTGATGAGAAATACAGGCTCTTCCTAGTGCCTTATTTACATTCTGGAAGCTAGGGCTCAATAGTGCCGGTGCAATTACTTGAAAAACCTTATTTTATATTATCTCCCAGGTATAACATGGACCCAAAAAATGACAAACAACACAGGGTGATGCACAAGCTATCAACTATTGCTATTGCCGCCTTAGTAGCTTTGAAAACCCACTGCAAGGCTAAAAATGACAGCTAGGAGAATAGAGAAAAATAATGAAAAGTAATTTCAGGCCATGCTGAGAGGCCCACCTGACTGGAAATGACTATTTAGGACAATTTTAAGGGGTCCATGGTGTTGCCATTTCTTCCGTGTGTTCGTGTACGTGCATTTTCTAGTCTTAAAATGATTTGACACCAACTATCCCAATTTTGCATTCTACAGCATCCACTAGTTTATGCAACAGTGTATTCAGCACGTGTGTAAAGAAAAAATTTTAGTGTTTCTCACTGTATTTTCACTCACCACAGTCAGGCAGATCCATGTGAATCTCTATGTTCTCCGGCTCATACATTGAATTAAGAAGTGTCTGAGCGAGCCTGTGACGTGCTTGCACCATCTGCTGGTCAGGAAGAAAACAAATTTTTATTGATCTCTACTTAATATAGCCAGTAGAAATTTGACTTGTTATAACATAAGGGTCTAAACCAAGGAACAAGAAACAAAAGAGAGGGAATACAAGTACTTATAGATAATGAGTAGGTTACACATAAATAAGAATAATTATAGAAAAATGGAGAACCATGCTAAAAAACATCTACAAACTCCAGCTAGACAATTACTTCAGGTACACTTATAAATAGTCTATTTCAGCCTTGTGCAAAGCTGTTGAAGGCAAAAGTGTCACCTAATTCCTTGAAAAAAAAATTCATCACATTCACATGTTGCTTGATCCTTAAACCTAGCCAGTACCTCAGCCCAACAATCTGTGTGACATTGAATCGCACTATTTGGTTCAGAAGAGTGAAGTGGTTCTAATCTTTGCTAGACACTAAATGGCGTATCACAGCCTTCTTTGGTGAGACAGCTATTCCTCAACCTTTGGCAGAATAGTTCAAGCTCTGACCTAGTAAAATGTTATGTAATTGGTGAAATGATTCAGTAACATAGAAAACAATTGCATATTCATAAGAATTTCATGTCTACTGCAGAATGAAGACTTGCATGAAGATATTCCAATTCGCCCATGTTGTGCAAGCAGACTGCATGCCATGTCTATAGCATTGTCAATTTTGCCACTTGATATAACTCATGTTCAAGGTTTTCTGCGTGACTCTTTTCTGAGCATGTGTGTGTTTGTGAGTAGATATATCTTTTTGCACATGTGATTTTTTTTACATCACGGTAATCACCTGACACCAGAAGTGGCAAGCTAGGCAACCAAGCAAACATTTCGGGGATTTAATTAAACATTGCAAAATCTCTGTCTCCACCTACCTGGTAAAATATACCACAGTGCCACACAGGTAGCACCTAAGTCATACAACAGGCCGCAAAGTGTGCTGCAAGCATGGCTGCTGCCTTCAGATTTCACACAGAAAACTTCCAGAGGTTGTGCCTGCTATGATCGTGCAGAAAGCAAACGTTTACAATTATTTGTCCAGTTTGTTACTCTCTTCTTAACTTACTCAACCGGTGAAGCACTGTAGTATCATGCAATGATCAAATGATACCACCTGTAAATTCAACGCAGGCCAAGTGTACGGCTCACTATCAGTTAAGTGCGAGTAAGAATTGCAAAATCAACACATTTCTTACCAGGCTCAACACCGTCCCCCGCTGTTAACTCCGCGTAGGCCACCCAGGGCATCTTCTTCCCTGTTGTCGACGCGACGTTTCGCTGGCGGTCGGGCGGCCGAGTTTTCTTGTGGCTCTTTTTTTGACGTCGTCGCGTTCAGCGAGCTGTCGTGCGGTTGACGGCGGTGGCGTGTAGCCGCACTCGCGCGCTATGTCAGCCGCTTGCTGCAGGAGGTCCTCCAGTTCGGACTGCTCCTCTTCTGTACCGGAGCTATTGCGGAGCCAGTAATCACAATTTTTGTCAATGGGAAAGAACAGTACATAACAAAGTTCAATACGAGACGCACTTACCTCTTAATTTTCTTCTTCTGATCTCGCAGAAAACGCCGGAGGATCAGGTTAAGCCTTTCCCTGACACTGCGAATGCTGAAGCTACTGCCGAGCACCTCGGAGAGCCGATCGGCTATTTTCAGCCACCTCGAAGGGTCAAGGAAAGGGTTTACAAATAATACCTCCTTTACTAGAGCGATGTCATCACTGAGAGTAAATCGCTTGCGCCCAGACATCGATTTCGCTGATGACAGAGCGAATGTAAACAACGTGTTCGCCGTTGGCGCTTCTGCTTCGGCTTGTCTTGACTCGGTGGCTTGCTCCGGGCCGTGAACGTAAAGGCTATCTGGCGAGTAGTTTACGTTACGTAAAGGTTCACGTTCCGTAAAGACTCGCGCATGCGCAGATTTTATCCGGTATCCGGTAACACGGTAACGTAAAGAAGTATACGTACAAGCTAAAACTCCCTATCCAGCATGTCGCATTTCTCGCTGCTTGCCGTCGGGCCGCGCCAACTGACGCCGGTCGCGCCTGGCGTCGGAGTGCTCGCGTTTTGGCTAACGTTGCGTCGCTGTGCCCAGCGTGCGCGCGCGTCAACGCTACATTTCACTTTATTGGGCTCTTCATGATGCCGCTCGCGGCCATTTTGCTAGCTGCACATACGCCAAATTCGGTGTTACGTGACGTCAATGGATGATGAAATATATGACGGTGAAAATAATAAAATCCTACACGCGTGTCATGTAAGAACATGACAACATACCATGCTCATAGCGTGCTCGCGGCCGTTTTGCTAGCTCCACATATATTAAATTTCGTATCACGTGACGTGAATAGATGAAGAAGGTAAACGACGCATCCAAACATGGTAATGATGACACAGAAGTCATGTACGGCATCATTTACCACAACCTCGTAACGTTGTGCTGATTTTAAAGTGATACACCAACGTTTCTCATTCGTGTTTCGCATATCATCGATCCCCACTGTACGTGGGACCTGCCAATTTTACGAGATTGTTATGTTCGCGGATGAACTGAGGTTTTAGAAGTTCATCGTACAGTGAGCATGTCGTCACGGTTGCGTGCGCAGCATTAGGGGTGCCATCGCGAGGGGTTTTCGAAGCCCGCGACAGCTTCTCCAAGAAAGCTTCGCACCGCAACTTCGCTTTTTGCCTGCGACACCGTACTGCTGCACTCCTCCACGATGAAAGGATGCATTTGCGAGAACAGAATGACAACTCCGGCGGCTATTAATGTTGGAGGAAGTGATGACCCGTTTCCGTGCGCGACGGTGACGAAGAGAAAGCATCGGCCCCGGTGGTATTCCTCAAGGCTGCATTGTCAAGAATAGAAAAGACGTGCCTAACCCAATTGTGTTTGACACAGAAGGAAAATCGCGAAGCTGCTTGATGTCTTCAGACTTCATTGCGTTTTGTGCGAGGTAGTTTTATATGGGCCGAAGTTCTCTTCGAAGCGGTTGTACCCGTACGACCGCCCCGCTCCACTGTAGCTTGACTGAAGTGCCGCCACGTTGGTGCGATTGTATGAAACTCTACGGTGCGAATGTTATGACGCACAGATGCAAGAAATAGTCCGAAGGTGCAACATGCTTCTATGGAAGAAGGCCAATGCAGATGGCACTGTTAAATTATGTCGCGTACCCTTAACTTACCGGTTCACATGAAAAAAAAAAAGAAGTCCACGGCGATTACCCTGCCGAGATGCACAGTTTGCTTCTTGCATTCAGCTCAATAGACTTGAAGCGCGTAACTGGAAGTTTATTCGAAAAACTCAATAGCAACGCTTGCACTACTAATACCTTGTTCCATTTCCTGTACACTTGCCTAGGCAATATACCTACGAATATGCATGCAGTCAATTCACATGTCTCTCCAATAAAGGTGGGGCATTTAAATCTGCAGCGCGCGCGTCGTTGCGGTTTCTCATGGCAGTAGGAACGGCATCCTCGCGAAGGCGAACTGCCACTGGCGCTGCCCCATTGAAGTGCTCAGGTGGGAAGTGTTTCGAGCACACAAAAGACCATTTCTTTGGTTCCCATTCGTGTTGGCTCGATTCATAGCCTCCTTTGACGAAGATCTTTGGGAAACCTGCACGAAAGCGATTATAAATTTACGCGAATCCACTGACATTGTTGACACATACACAGTAAAAAGTTTTGCACCCAAAAGGGTGTAAAAAGGGTGCTTTTACGAGAAAGCACCTTTTGCAACACCCTTTAACACCCATAAATGGTCAATTGAAAAAAAGCACCCCTTTGTTTGGGTGCTTGCCTCGATAGCACCCTAAAATAGGCTCTAAGGGTGCTTTTGTGCCTGAGAAGGGTGTAGGTGCCGATTCATCAGATGGAATATGCAGCATAAGAAGAACACATAATTATAATATTTGGGATTTTACGTCTCAAAAACCTCGATATGATTATGAGGGCCGTCGTAGTGGAAAGCTGCAGAGATTTTCACCATTTGGTGTTCTTTAATGAGCGCTCATATCGCACAGTGCAAAGGCTTCTACCTTTTCGCCTCCGCCTTAATTCGACTGCCACGGCCGGCATCGAACCCGCGACCTTCGGATTGGCGGCCGAGCAGCGCAGCTACTGCACGAATATGTGGACCTTGCGTTAAACGACGGCCTAATTGACTTAGAATGTGTGAAGGTGCTCTCCGAATACAGCATAATGTCAGCAGAAGCAAATCGCGTTTCATCTATAATGGCAATTAACTGAAATCCATGTTACGAAAGCTTTCCTTAGCGTTGGTTATAAGCTGCATGTTTGCTGTGGATTATATACACACAAATAATGTTCGCTCGAGTATGGGTGTGTGTGCGTGTAAGCGCGATTGTGTGTACACCCGTGCATGTGTGCGTGTAAGCGCGATTGTGCGAGTCCATGCTTGTGTTAAGCGTGCCTGTGCACATGTGTACGCCCATGTATGCGTGCGTATACGGTCGCGTGTGTGTGTGGCCGCTTGTGTGTATACGTGTATGTGTGTGCGCCTGTGAATAAGTATGCGTGTGCATCAGCCCGTGCGCCCTCAAATTTCGTGTGTGTGTGCGGGGGGGGGGGGCACTGCTTCTTAGTGTTTAAGGTCCCACACCTGTTCAGACTGGGAGTCTATATGGGAGGTGGCTTAAGAAATGGCGGTGGTCAAGGCACTTTACATTAACTATTCATTACATGGAAAACAGCTGCACATTTTCGTACCTCATCATTGCTTACGAACTTGCTGTGGTAACTGATTAGCTCCGTTGAGGCGCTTCTACGCTCGAAAACGTGGGTTATGACCAATTCACACGGAAAGCTGTCACTGCACTTATGCACAACCATCGTTTATATTAACAACGTTTAACAAGAACGTGCACTGCCTTTGCTACAGGTGCTTAGCTAGCTCATTGGGCAACCATATGGAATTATGTGCTGATCATGTGGTCAGCAAAAAGTTTGTTATAACAACCTCGGCACGTTTCATGGTGCATGACAAGCCTTCTAAACATCCGCTACATTGGATTAATTTGTTCCAGCTTCGACTACGCATTCAGTGTTTGCGGCACCATACGCGGAATCGCCTGACACAGACAATGCAAAAAGAAATTTCTCTGGAAAAAGGTGTAGTGATGCTCTCCCGCTAATGCCACCGAGGACGAAATAATTCATTCCATGGTGCACTTTGTTTTGCGCAAGTTTTGCTTCACTATTTTTCGCCCACTGCAATCGCATTCCGTCAAAATACTCTAAGAACCCGAGGCTGGTAAATAACCTGCGTCGCTGTGCGACTGGCTGGAAGGAGAGTGGCCGTTTACAAGGAGTCATTCCGCGTTGAACGGCCGTCCGCCATATGCGCCATAGCGTTTGCCTTTCGGCGCCGTCCTGGCGGGTTTCCCGCTCCTCCCCCCCCCCCGCTCAACCCGGCCAGCGTTGCTCCCACAACGGCGGCGTAGATAAGCGAAGAGTTGCGTCACCGAACACCTGCGTCGACAGCTGCGGCGCCGCCACGCCGCCGCCAGTGCCTCCTCCTTCTCTCTCTCAGTGTTGCCCTCTCTGTCTCATCAGTCTTTCAAATGCGTTGCGTTGGTCGGGGGTCTTGGTCGCTGTGTGTGTTCTAGCGAACAGGCGCATATTCAATGGTGGTCAGGCATGAAACCGTGTTCGAAGTGACGCTCGGATTAAGGAATATTCATGGAGTGGCGGACACGGACAACGTGGGCCTGTTAACGGTGAGTGTACTGTTTTCGTAGGTAGTAATCATACAGCGCTAGGTGGGCGCCTGCAGCAGCTCTGCCGAAGTAGGCTGCCAGCCATTTACAACAGCATGCGTTCGCGGGCCTGTTGCAGATGCCCGATTAAACGTGGGACTTAATGAGTTCACACTGCTATGCGCGATGTTGTGTAAGTGCCTGCATCACTCATACAGTGAGTGATGTGATCACTTAACAAGGGCGGGATTAGTTGCTGATCGCATATTGTCTCTACACTGCGCAAAGTGATTGATATTGTTTTAAATGTGCTTTGGGATACATCGTAATAACATTTCTATTAATACTCAAATGTGCAACGTGCTTCTGTAGGTGTAAGCGCAAAAAATGAAAGGAAAAGCA
>NW_027464676.1:30200-56200 GCF_043290135.1 Rhipicephalus microplus
TGGGCCGCAGTGCCATGAATACAGTAAGCTAGTATATTACCATGAACTCGAGGTAGTTAAAGGTGAGAAGTATACACGAAGCAAAAGCTGAATTATCCTATCTCTCCCTCCCAATTAGCAGCCATTGGCATGTACATTGAGCACCATCTGGCAAGAAAAGGTTGCTACGTTATACTCACTGGGCGTAACATCCTTGGTTTTAGAAAGCTTTAGCAAGCGTTGGGCCGCAGTGCCATGAATACAGTAAGCTAGTATATACCATGAACTCAAGGTGGTTGAAGGTGGGAAGTATACACGAAGCAAAAGCTGAATTATCCTATCTCTCCCTCCCCATTAGCAACCATTCGCATGTACATTGAGCACTCTCTGACAAGAAAGGGTTGCTACGTCATACTCTCTGAACGTAACCTACTTGGTTTTAGAAGGGTTTAGCGAGCGTTGGGCCGCAGTGCCATGAATAGAGTGAACTAGTATATACCATATACTAGGGGTGGTTAAAGGTGGGAAGTAGACCCGAAGCGCAAGCCGCAAGAAAGTGCGCGTGTGCCACCTCTCGTTTAGTCCTTCGAACGTCCGCTGGATGGCGGTGCTTATATATTGGGAATATATGACGAAAAGATGCGAGATGGTGGTACTTGGAGTGTTGAATAGATGGACGAACGGACACACAGACAGATGCATGGACGGACTCACGGATCGCTGCACTGACAGAAAGACGCACGGACACACGCAAGGGCGGATGCTAGGACGAACGCAGGGACGGACGCATGGATGGGCGTGCGAACGCACCAACAGACACACGCACGTATGGACGGTTGGACGCATGGACGGTCACACAGACGGACGCATGCACGGACGGCAGCAAGAACGAATGGATGGACGGATGCTTCACCCCACTCTCCATCATTCAACTCGTGAATATGCTGCCATTTTTTTTCGAAACGGCCTCGTGAAGCGTGAGAACCGAAGAACAGCTTTTTGCTCTCCCATAGTTGAGTACCAAATACTCTAAATCGTTAACAATTTTTTCCAAAAACGTTTTCAAGAACGTTTTTTTTTTGGACAGCTTACTGCTCTCCCATAATAAAGTACATCATACCGTAAATCATCATCGTCATCAGCCCAACTACGCTCACTGCAGGGCAAATGCCTCTCCTCTGATCCGCCAATAAACCCAGTCGCGTGCTTTTGATGCCCACGGTATACCTGCGAACTCTTAGCCTATCTTACTGTCTCTCCTTCGTGCATTTTCCTTCTCTGGGAATACAGTCAGTTACCTTTAATGGCCAGTGGTTATCCTGCTTACGTGCTACAGGCCCGGCCCATGTTCATTTCTTCCTCTTGATCCCAACTATGATATCGTAATTCATAGTTACATATTGGAAGCGTGAACTAGCCTGTTTAAGCTCTTTTTATAAAAAAGAATATTGATAGCTTTGTCAGCTCACAGTAAATATCACTCTTAACAAAAAAAATGTCGTTTGTGAACGACGCTTGATCAGGGTGCAACCTTCTTTCATGTATTTTCCTTTCCCATCTCGTCGTTCTGGTACATATTATCTTCGTTGAATAAACCAAGTCTCAGTCTGCGCTCGTTTGTTTCCTCTCTTGTGTCCCATTAGTTTGCGCTCCTAAAAGTTCTTTATGAATATTTACCAACTAGCGCGCCTTTCAACTCTTCTATGATATCCTTAAGCAAGGTCTGTTCCCTGACCCACTCGGCTCTCTTGTCCCTTATCTTAAACATCTTATTTGTTGTTTCAAGGTCTTAGTAGTTGTCACGATGGTTCACTACTCTCCCATACATATATATATATATATATATATATATATATATTTATTCATTTACTTATTTATTTATATTTCTATGATATGGAACCATGATGAGGGAAGTCTTTTCCTCTTCATAGAGGATTTTAACAAGTGCCACCCGTCAATAAAATTCACGCACAAAATTTCCAAAACTAGTATTAACTTTTTAGACGTCACTGTCACGGTAGAAAATGACCGCTTGTCAACAAACCTTTACAAAAAGCCTACAGACCGTCGAATGTACCTACATTTCAACAGCAGCCACCCAAAGCATTGCAAAATGGGTATTCCATATTCTCAGGTCTACCGGTACCGAAGAATATGCACCGATATGCGGGAATTCGACAGACACGCGGAACACCTAAAGCATTCCTTATTGAAACAAAATTATCCGGAAGACATTATTGACGATGCCATACTAAGTGCTCGCAACGTGAACAGGAATGATATAATTAAGGGACCAAACAGAGTATCTAAAACGACTTCCCAAACGAACCTTGTACTAACTTACTCCATCAGCGCCACGAATCAACAATATACTTTCTCGCCATTTCAACATAATCAGGCGAAGCAAACGACTAACTTCTATTTTCGCGAAGCCACCTCACGTGGTGTAGCGCCGGGATAAAAATCTGAAGGGCATTCTTTTCAGAGCAAAAACAAACACCCCCAAATTTCAATCAGGGTGCCATCTCTGCGGAAAAGCTCGATGGAAGGTATGCCCACAGAAGGTCACAACACGTGAATTCAAAGCGAACTTCTCGGATTCCAAATTCTGCATAACTGAAAGCCCTAATTGTGACTCCAGTAACGTAATATACATGCTACATTGCAACATCTGCGGATAAGAATATATCGGCCAAACAGACACGCCATTTCGGCTGCCGTTCAATTATCACCGGTACCACGCCACTTCACTGCCGAAGCTACCTTTATCTAGACATCTGCGCCTGCCAAACCACAGTTTTGAAAATATCAGCGTAACTCTTTTGCAGTCCGGTTTCTCAAACAGATGCGAGCGCGAACAGCGTGAGGCATATTTTATGTTCAAATTTCGAACATTAGTAGCCGGCATCAACGAGGACCCCGCAAAACTCAACTGCCTCCGAGAAGTAAGCCAGGAGGAAATTGGTGACAAAGATTGATAGCTGGAGACCATGCTTTTTTCTGACTGACTCGTACGTGTACACTGTCCTTCCTTGTTTTTGTTTTTCTTTTTCCTTCTTTTTTTCTTCCTTTTTTTTCCACATGCACATACAAAGTGTTTACGTTCGCCTACCACTTGAAGACCATTGAAGGGAAACGGACGAAGATTAAAGGTAAAGAGCCGACCGACCCATTAACGGGAAACCCTTCCTTTAAGCACGCCGCACGCCGACCGACCCATTACGGGGAAACCCTTTCTTTACGCACGCCTTCACGGACCCTCCCGGCACCGCGGCGACAATTTCGGGTGGCCCGACACACGTCGAGAACTGAACCGCACGTGATAAGAACCGTATGTGGACGTACACGAACAGTTGGTTTCGTTCTCGGTGTTGACAGGGGTTCTTCCTCTTTTTTACTTTCTTTCTTTTCTTTCTTTTTCTTTTTCGTCTTTTTGCTTCCTCTTTTTTTGTTTTTTTTTGTTTTTTCCTTTTTTCAGTTCCTTCTCACTCTCGCAAACATCTTTCAAGGCGAGAGGGACGCGGCAGCAACAAAGTTTGGACGTTCATGTCAGTATAACTCATCCCCTGATGAAGGGAGGACCCCTCCTGAAACTCTTAAAAATAAATATATTTATCTTTGTTGACAACGCTCTCGTTGTGCCATATCCCATACCTTCACGAAGACTAACTGGCCCATTGAATTATTACTCCCACTATATATATTTATATATATATATATATATATATATATATATATATATATATATATATATATATATATATATATATGTGTGTGTGTGTGTGTGTGTGTGTGTGTGTGTGTGTGTGTGTGTGTGTGTGTGTGTGTGTGTGTGTGTGTGTGTGTGTGTGTGTGTGTGTACGAAGTTCTCAATATTGTTTAACAATTTTTCTAAACACATTTGATAATAATGAGTACATCGCTCTCGTAGTACAGCGAAGGGCGACTTGTATTATCTATATTTTTATGCACCAAGCAACTTACGGCAGAGTTAAATCAGTGTGCATGGCTATCCTTACTGCGAATGCGCAACAGCTGGCCCAAGAACTGCCAGAACGCGCTCACGCGCCGCCCGTTCCGGCTTGTGTAGGGAGCTGGGTTAGATGATTTGGCAACTTCTTTTTGCACTCTCGCAGCAATAATGTGATTGGGAGGGATATTCTGCAGACGCACAATGTGAACCAACGCGTTCAATTCTAGCCAGAGTGCGCTGGAGGGTGCTAGCGCGTTCATTGCGTAAGTGGCCGTGCAAGAGGCTATGGCCGCTCCCTCTTACACTCTCTCAGCAATCACGGGACGGCCTCGGAGAACGAGATTCTTCAGATGCGCTAAGAACCCACGTGCTCCCGTATCACGGGGTGATGAACCCGCGTTACGTGCTCCAACAAGAATTTGGGGTTAGTAACCGCAGCAGAAACTACAGTGAATTCATGGTGCCCTCCACTTGCAAAGACGCTTTAACATCGGGAATTCAAGGTGACCGTGATGAACAAAACTTAAAGGCGAGCCATGCACTGTTTCGTATGCTACTCATGGCTCCCTCTAGTGGGAGGTGGGGTAGTTCTCTGAATTCATTGTATTGAGTACCTTGGCTCGTATCTAATGGGTTCGTTTTGAAATGAATTTTTTTGAGTCACAGTTTTGGTGCAAGGGCGAAGCAGTAAATGCGATGGTAAGACATTAAAACATCCCGCGAAGAACATGCAGCTGAAAACTTTTAATGCGCCCCTGAGAAAGAAAGAAGGACGCTCCAAAAGAACGCAAAAAAAGGCAGATCCCACGTACAGTGGCAATCGATGATATGCGAAGCACGAATGATGAAGGTTGATATGTCACATTAAAATCAGCACAACGTTACGAGGTGGAAGTAAGTGATGCCGTACATTACTTCTGTGTCGTGATTATCATGTTTGGATGTGTTGTTTACCTTCGCCATTTTTCAATGTCACGTGATACCAAATTTAGTATATGTGGAGTTAGCGAAACAACCGTGAGTACGCTATAAGCGTGGTATGTTGTCATAGTCTTACATGACGCGCGTGTCAGGATTTTTATGTTTGCACCAGTAATATATTTAGTCATCCATTCACGCCCCGTAACACCAAATTTCATATATGTGGAGCAAGCGGAACAGCCGCGAGCGCATCATGAAGGACCCAATGTACTGCAATGTAGCGTTGACGCACGCGCACGCTGAGCGCAGTGACGCAACGTTAGAAAAACGTGAGCACTCTATTGTTTGACGCCAGGCGCAACCGGCGCTACGAGCGGTCGTCGGCGCGGCTTGACGCAACCAGCGAGAAATGCCACATGCTGCATTTCGCGCCGATGTGTTAGCCAGTGAACACTGCATCTCCCTCTTTTTGTGACTCAGGAACGCCATTCACGCTCAAACGCGCATGCGTCAAAGCAACGCAGCGCGGCGCGCGCCTGCGAATATATGGCAGGACCGGCGCCCTGCTTGGCAACGCCAGCGTGAAGCGATGACATGGACGCCCGTGAGTACGTCACCGCGTCATGTCGAAATTTATTGGCGCTTTGACTGTGGCGTGTAGTCATGTTCTCACATGACACGCATCTCATGATTATGATGTCTGCAGCAGTAACATAGCTTCGTCATCCATACACGTCACGTTATACCAAATGTGACATATGTGAAGCTAGTGAAACGACCGCGATCGCATCATATGTGTGGCATGTAGTCTTGTTACATGGCACGCATGTCGTGATTATCATGGTTGGATGTGTCATTTATCTATGTCGTCCATTCTCGTTGCGTAACACTGCGTTTGGTACATGTGAAGCTAGCGAAACGCCCGCGTGCGCATCATGAGCGTAGCATGTAGTGATGATGTTACATGACACCTATCTCATGTTTATAATGTTGGCACTAGTATCATAGCTTCGTCATCCATTCACGTACCATAATACCAAATTTGGTATATGCAACGCTAGCGAAATGGCCGTGAGTGCATCATGAGCGTGGCATGTAGTCATGTTGTTACATGACACGCATGTCATGATTTTCATGTTAGTGTCTTTCGCTTGTTTTCGCCACACAATCTCGTCATACCAATCCAGTTTTCCAACATGTCATGTGAACGAAACCACCTCAAGAGCTGCAGGGACATGAAAAGTAGGTCATAGCATTCATGACATACATATCATGATTTTCATGTTATGACTAGTAAAATATGTTCCTTTTACAGTCATGTTATGCCATACCAAATTCGGTATCAATACTATTATCGAAACGACCAGAAGAGTTAAAAGCCGTACGCGGCTAAATAGAGAGATACGCTCAAAGTCGACAAAGTTCGCTAAGAAGTGCTTCGCATTTAAAGTAAGGACAAGCGGCAACTAACCAAAGCTACAGTCGTTACGCATTTGCGTTTGAGCAACACGCTGCAAGTGTCGACAATGCATTACCCTATGCAATCATATCTTTGTTTTTCTTTTAAGCGGTGGTGCGCGGGGAGTGGCCCCTCTGCGTTTTCTGACTTTAGATGGCGCATGACGTAAAGTGTGCCTGGTTTTGTGAGGGCAAAGGTCTCTACGCTATGGATCATGCATCTACGATGTACGTAGTAGTAACAGTAGTAGTAGTAGTAGTCACCGTCGTCGTACTGGTAGGTTGCCACCTCTATGGCTGTGTAGTGGGGAATTCGCAAGGCAATGACTAGTGGGACCATCACTGAGTGCGAAGCGCGAGCGGGAGCACGAGCTGTAGACGCTGGACTGCCCGAGCATTTGTTTCCGTACCGGCTGTCTGCCTATTACCTGGCGTCGCTATTAAACCCCCTTACAAAGTGGTAGAAGTGTGCTGGATACGCAAATCTGGAACTTCGAAGCCGATAGCCGGAAGCTGCCCACTGCATCAGCAATGCATGATCAGACGACGAGCAAGGCACCACCAGCAAAGCACGCCCAATCTCAACTGGTCATCGTGCCTACCACCCTGCGCCAACGAGCTCCGCCCTTCTTCAGCGGCACCGAGGACCAAGATGTGAAGGACTGGTTGCAGTTGTTTGAAAAGGTGAGCGCCGCCAACAAGTGGGACGACCCCCTCGAAATTGGAGTATGTCCCATTTTATCTCAAAGACGTCGCCAGCCTGTGGTTCACAAACACCGTACTGAATTTATCACTTGGGCCAGTTTCAAGACCACCCTCGCAGCTGTGTTCAATCGCCCCGCAGTGCGCAAGCTGCGTGCTGAGCAGCGCCTACGCGGACGTGCACAAAGGCAGGGCAAAAACTTCACTAGCTATATTGAAGATGGTTTGAAAAAACAGGTCACTGACCAATGTCAAACAAAACAATGACGTTTCGGGACCCGTACGGGTCCCTTGTTCACAAGGGACCCGTACGGGTCCCGAAACGTCATTGTTTTGTTTGACATTGGTCAGTGACCTGTTTTTTCAAGAATGCCTTTACCTGACCAGACGGCATTCCGTCGAACTCTCGACTACTATATTGAAGATGTAATCGATTTATGTCGGCGCTTCAACCCTGAGATGACCGAACACGACAAGATCAGGCATATATTGAAAGCATAGACGATGATGCCTATCAAATGTTGCTGGCAAAGGGCCCAAGTACCATATCCGAACTTGTGACCTTGTGCCAGAGCTTGGAAGAGATTCGGAAACAACGTGCAGCAGTTCGGAGGTCGACGACTGCAGACGACTCTCTCGCTGCCCTGCCGTTGGTGGTGACAGCTCCCTGCTGGAGCAAATAAAAGAATATGTACGTGAAGAGGTCGCACGACAGCTTTCATGTCTCTCGTATCTGCCGACCCACCGAAGCACCAACAAACCGCCTAACGTCGACAATCAGACAGGCTATTCAGGAGCAGGTCTCCGAGGCGTTGCCATTACCTACGCCTGCCTCTCCACCAACGCCTGTTGCCGCGCCACTGACTTATGCGGCCGTCGCGGCAATGCCTCCATCTCGTCTGCCAATGTATACGCCACAACCTGTGCGACCATCCACCGCGCCGTTTCCAGCTACACAGCAGCAAGCCGAAATCCTTGGCGCACTGCTGATAACCGGTCCATATGTTACTTTTGCGGAATTCCAGGTCACGTTGCACGTCTATGTCGTCGGCGCTTCACAGTTAACGCACCAAGATATCCTGACTATTCGTTTCGGCCTCCGTACCACGCGCCCTCACGTACCACCTGAAGTTCACGAACGCGATGCGCAAACTGCTTCCGGCGCCCGAACATTCGCTTCTAGACGTTCTACTTCCCGCTCGCCTTCGCCTTCAACAAGTCCTCGTTCTGTATCGGCTATGCGTCGACGACCCAACCCCATTGAGACGGAAAACTAACTGCCGCAGCTGCGAGGCACGAGCTGCGTCATCGTCTAATCGTTTAAGTCCTCGCCCGTCTCCCGCCAATCTTATCGATGTAATCGTCGAAGGTGTACGAACAATCGCACTCATCGATACCGGTGCCGCGATATCCGTGATTAGTCAAAGACTCTGCCGCTCTATTCGTAAAGTGACGATGATTTCTCCCATGGTTTCTCTTAGTACTGCGAGCGCCCAACAAATTGAGCCCGTCGCCGCATGTACGGCAAAAGTGGTTATTCGAGACGTGTTGTACATCATTGAATTTCACGTGTTGGCTTCATGTTCCACGATGTCATCCTAGGATGGGATTTTTTATCACGTCATCACGCCGTCGTGGACGGCGCTCGGGCCTAAGTGGAGCTGCTACTGTTTCGTGATGCGCCTTCTGTTGATGCGGCCGTATCTAGTGTGGCTAACCTTGTCGTCGCGACGGACATAGACCTTCCTCTTTCAGCGCCCAGTTTGTCCCTGCCGCTGTGCTTCAATTTCTGACGCTACCGTCCTATTCACGCCATCAGACATCTCGGTAGCCGCCACCACACATCGCTGCCATTTGCCGTTCTTGAGCTTTGTCAAGACATTACCGGGATATTTATTTCCAATCCCAACTCGTGCCCCCTCAGTTTGCGCCGCAACGAGACTCTCGGCCACATTCAGCTTATCAATGAAGGTACTATCGTGCCTGCCCATTTCTTCGACACCAAGCCAAATATGGAGCTCAACGCGTTGGTTCCTCACTTTGCCTCGAACAGAGTGTCTACCGATGCATTTCACCGTTCTATTGACAGCCATCTCGCCCCGGCTCAACGAGAGCAGCTTGTTACCCTGCTGCATGAATTCAAGCGTTCGTTTGACTTTCCCCAAGCCGTGCTAGGAAGAACGAACACCGTTGTGCACACAATTGACACAGGAAAGAGTTCTCCTTTGCGCCAGCGCCCCTATCGTGTGTCACCAGCGGAGCGTCGGGTAATTGCAGAACAAGTAGACGACATGCTGCAGCGTGGAGTCATCAAGCCTTCTTGTATTCCTTGGTCTTCCCCAGTTGTACTCGTCAAAAAAAAAAGGATGGTTCAATCCGGTTCTGCGTAGACTACAGGCGCCTAAACAACATTACGAGGAAAGATGTTTACCCTCTTTCCCCGCATAGACGACGCTCTCGATTGTCTCCAAGGTGCAGAATTCTTTTCCTCGCTTGACCTTCGCTCGGGTTATTGACAGGTCCCAATGCTGAGTCTGATCGTCCAAAAACGGCGTGTTTTCACACCGGATGGCCTCTATGAATTCACCGTGATGCCATTCGGAATCTGCATTGTGCCTGCCACATTCACGCGAATGATGGACAGCATTTTACGCGGTCTCAAATGGAACATTTGCTTGTGCTATCTTGATGACGTAGTGGTTTTTTCACCCGATTTCACTTCGCATCTCACTCGCCTGCGTAAGATTCCACAGTGCCTTACAAATGCAGGCTTCAGCTTAACCTGAAGAAGTGTCACTTCGGGGCTAAACAACTCACCATACTTGGTCATGTCGTCTCGAAAGCCGCACTCTTCTCGACCCTGACAAGCTTCGTGCTGTTGCGAATTTTCTAAGCCGACTACTGTTAAAGAACTACGGAGCTTTGTGGGCCTGTGCTCCTATTTTCGTCGCTTTGTCCGGAACTTTGCCTCCATCATCGCTCCACTCACCAAACTCCTTGCTGGCCCTGCAGATCTTTCGAATTGGACAGCAGCCTGTGACGAATCCTTTGCAACACTGCGCCAACTCCTTACCTCACGACCCGTACTGCGCCATTACGACCCTACTGCGCCAACTTAAGTACACACGGATGCAAGTGGCGTCGGCTTGGTGCAGTACTCGCGCAACGCAAGCCAGGTTTTACGGAGTATGTGGTCGCCTATGCCAGCCGCGCCCTCACTAAGGCAGAAGCCAACTATTTTGTCACGGAAAAAGAGTGCCTCGCGATTGTGTGGGCGTTAAACAAGTTTCGCCCCCTATTTGTACGGCCAAACTTTTGATGTGGTAACTGACCATCACGCACTCTGTTGGCTGGCTTCACTGAAAGATCCTTCCGGCCACCTCGGACGTTGGGCACTACGCCTCCAGGAATTCGACATACGCGTCGTCTACCGATCGGGGCGAAAGCACTCTGACGCAGATGCGCTTTCACGATCACCCGTGAAATCTGATGATGCGGATATATCAGCCCTGGACCTTCCCCGCTCTGCCGTCAGCGTCACAGATATGCCATCAGAACAGCGGAAGGACCCTTGGATCACCTCGCTCTTGAATATGTTGTCTGACGCATCAACTTCCGGTTACCCGCGTTCTTTTTGCCGCCAAACAACGTATTTCGCCATACGGGATGGCCTGTTATACCGTCGAAACTATCAAGTGGCGGGTCGTAAATGGATGCTTGTCATACCCAGCCATGTGCCGGTCTGATATCTGCAAATATTTTCATGCTGAACCGCAACACGCACACGCCGGTGCGCTAAAGACGTATGAGCGGATCCGCCAACGTTACTACTGGCGGGGTATGTACACGTTTGTACGCAAACACATTCGCTCATGTTCCCAGTGTCAGCAGCGCAAGACATTCCCTCATTCACCCGGTCAACTGCAGCCTTTACCATGTCCTGCACGCCCATTTGACCGTGTTGGGATTGACCTATACGGCCCGCTACCGTGCTCTGTTGGTGGTAATCGATGGGTGATTGTGGCTGCCGACCATCTGACAAGGGTACGCCGAAACGGCAGCGCTACCTTCGGCTGGCGCTCGTGACGTTGCAACCATCATCTTGCACCGGTTTGTTCTTCGTCATGGTGCACCACGGGAGCTCCTGAGTGACAGAGGACGCGTATTTTTGTCCGAAGTTCTGCAGCAGCTCGTATATTCATGCTGTACGGTACACCGCACATCAACAGCCTACCACCCTCAGACGAACGGCCTAACGAACGCTTCAACAGAACCCTCGGAAACGTGCTCGCTATGTATATTGATTCCGACCACTCCAACTGGGACGTTGTTCTTCCTTTCGTGACGTACGCCTACAATACGGTGATTCAATCAACAACAGGCTTTTCTCCATTTTTTCCTTCATATGGTCGTGACCCATGCAACACACTCGACACAATTCTGCAATACAATCCTGATGCCACCGAGTTCAGCCCAGTTTCTGAAATGGCCGAACATGCCGAAGAGTGTCGTCAACTTGCACGGTCCTTCGCAGCCGATAACGAAGCTCTCCAAAAAGATCACCACGACCATGATCTTGTTCAGAATACCTTCCCCGTCGGTTCTCTCGTGTGGCTCCGATGACCTTTCCACTCTCCTGGACTGACTCCCAAGTTTGCACCGAAGTATACGGGCCCTTACCCGCGTCATACAGCACCCTTCTTCTGTCACCTATGTGATTCAACCGCTCAAGCCGTCCACGGACAAGCGCCGCCTTGGTCGTGGGGCCGTCCACGTCATTCGCCTCAAGCCTGTTACGACCCTCCTGTTCTCTCGTCACCTTGAGTCGCCAGGATGGCTCGTCTTCGTCGCCGGGGCATTGTAGTGGGAATTCGCAAGGCAATGACTAGTGGGACCATCGCTGAGTGCGAAGCGCGAGCGGGAGCACGAGCTGTAGATGCTGGACTGCCGAGCATTTGTTTTCGTACCGGCTGTCTGTCTATTACCTGGCGTCGCTATTAAACCCCCTTACAGCTGGAATAGAGGAGCGGCATGCGCGCACCCTTTTGTGTTGAGGAGGAAACAGGCACACGCTTGTCATAAAAAAAAGATAGCTGTTTCTGAATAAATAACTTACAGAGACGAGCATCTGTGAATAATTCTCCAATAAAATTTGCCTTGAACTTGATGCTTACTAAAAAATAAACTAGTAACAGAAGGACGCACTTTCAGCTCTGTCTGAACAAAAAACGTTGCCACGTTGAACATGCTGGGTGTAACCTCCTTGGTTTACCAAGGTTTAGTAAAGGTTCAGCTAAAGTGCCTAAAACTAGCGGCAGTGAAAGGTGGGAACTAGCTACGAACCGCAGGCCGTAATAGAGTGCGCGCGTGCCACTCCTCTAGTCCAACCGTGCCAACTCTCGTTTATTTCTCGCAATGTCCGCTGGATGGCGGTACTTCTATATGATGAATATATAATGAGAAGATGCGAGATGGCGGTACTTGGATTGTTCACCAAACGGACGTACAGATAGACAGACGCACGGACGGACAGACAGATGCACGGACCGACGCACGGACGAATGAATGGACGGACGGATGAATGGATGGACGCTCAGACGAACAGATGCACGAACGGACGCGCGGATGGACAGACGCGTGAACGGACTGACGGACGCGTCGTCCCACTCATCATCATGCACTGCGTGAATATGCTGTGATTTTTTTTAAGTGGTGGCGCGTGGAGTGGCTCCTATACGTTTCCTGCCGCGCGATGGCATATGCAGTAAAGTGTGCTCGCCTTTTTTTAAATGCGAAGCATTTCTTTGCGAATTTCTGCGACATTTAGCGTATCTATCTATCTATCTAGCCGGATACGACTTTTAGCTCTCCTGGCCGTTTCGAAAATGGTATCGATAACAAACTTGGTATGGCATAACATGACTGTATGAAGAACATATATGACTGGTTATGACGTGAAAATCATGATATGTATGTCATGAATGTCATGATTTACATTTCATGCTCCTGCAGCTCTTGCGCTGGTTTCGTTCACATGGCATGTTGCAAAACTGCTATGGTATGGCATGATTGCATGGCGAACGCAAGCGACAGACCCTAACATGAAAATCCTGACATGCTTGTCATGTAACAAGATGACTACATACCACGCTCATGATGCGCTCGCGGCCGTTTCACCAGCGTCGCATATACCAAATTTGGTATTACGGTACGTGAATGGTTAATAAAGCATATGACTGGTACAAACATGATAATCAATAAATGCGTGTCATGTAACAACATGACTACATGCCACACTCTTGATGCGCTGGCGGTGGTTTCCCTAGCTTCACTTATACCAAATTTGGTGTTACGGGACTTCAATGGATGAAGAAAGTATGCGACTGGTGCAAGCATGATAATCATGAAATGCCTGTCATGTGGGAACACGACTGCAGGCCACAGTCAAGGCCCCAATACATTTCGATGTGACGTGGTGCGCATGCTCGCTGGCGTTCATTTTCTTGCGTCACGTCGGCGTTGCCACGCCAGGCACCTGTCCTGCCATTATACTCGCTGGTGCGCGCGGCGTGCGTTGCTTGACGCCTGCGCGTTTCAGTGCACCCGTTGTCTCTCCGTCACGAATGAGGGAGACGCAAAGCTGTCTGGGTAACGCATCGGCGCGAATTCGCGCCGGTTGCCGTCGGGCCGTGCCGACGGACGCTGGTCGCTTCGGTCGCGCCTGGCATCAGTCTATAGAGAGCTCGCGTTTTGCTAAAGTAGCATCGCTGTGCCCAGCGTGTGCACGCGTCAACGCAACATTGGAACACATTGGGCCCTTCATGATGCGCTCGCGTCATTTTGCTAGCTCTACATATACAAAATTTGGTGTTACGTGACGTCATTTGCGGACGAATAATATGACTTGTGCACACATGATGATCGTGACACGCGTGTCATGTAGGAACATGAAAAAAACATACCACGCTAATAGTGTGCTCAAGGCCATTTCGATAACTTCACATACACTAAATTTCATATCACCTAACGTAAATAGATAACGAAGGTAAACGACACATTCAAACGTGATAATCATGACACGGAAGTAATGTACGGCATCATTTACCTCCACCTCGTCACGTTGTGCTGATTTTAAAGTGACATATCAAGCTTTCCTGTTCGTGCTTCGCATATCATAGATTCTCACTGTACGTGGGATATGCGAATTTTTTCTTGCCACGTATTGAGTGCGAACAGATGGGGTCACACTTACGTGCTTGTAAGAAGAGCAGTTTTCAACTAAAAGAATGTGTAGGAACATTGCGAGAAAAAACAGTCGGAGGCGGCTAGATAAATAGATAAAAACGTACGCTCAAAGTCGCTGAAGGTCGCTAAGAAATGCTTCGCAGTTTAAAAAAATGGGTAACGATTTCGTATACTTTCTAAATATGTTTCCTGGGCTACCACTGCGTGAAGTATTTTGTGCTTAGAAGAAGTGGTTAACGATTATGAGTACCTGGAACTCACTATGGGAGATCTTACATTCGTCCCGTGGGTCTCAGTCTCACACTTGATGAGACATATTCTATTAAGACAATGTTCTCGGATGAAACAAAAAAGTGGTTAACGATTTACTCTACAATGGGAGAGCTGAAAGCAATCCGGTCCAGAATAGCACCCCCGGTTTTGTCAACCGATGTGCCTCAAGATCTTTAGAAAAAAATATTGTCACAATCGTCAATAACATTCAACAAAACATTTTCTTCTTAGAAATAAAATAACGATGATGACAAAACAGACGTCATTTACATTTACCTGGATATGAGATGACGTTGAAAGAACATGTACAGTCGATGGTTCACACAAACACAGCCAGAAAAAAATATCTTAGGCAAACAAGAGACACAAATAAACATGAATATGTAAATTTGCATATTTACATGTTGGCATGCCAGCTATGCCAGCGCATCGACACATCAGCCTACCAATACCAGGCCGGCCGAAAGACATGTTTCACTCATCCATCACAGACAGACACAAAAGGGCAAGACCAGTGCCGAAGAAATTCCTCTTCGCCGAGGAATAAGAGCTCCTGTGACAAAACGGACAGCAGCCCCGCGAACAATCGCTCTAGGATAGGGAGAGAGAGAGAGAGAGAGAAACTCTTCCTTTCAAGCATAGAAAAGTTTCGGGTGGGGCTCTTAGTCCAGAGCTCCAACAGCCGCTGCTGGGTCCCGCGCCCGTGAACCAGCGCCCGCCGGCCACTCGGGCTTTCCTCACGCAGCATGGCCTACCAGTCTTGTAGGGTAGAAATAGGAGAGGAGTTGGCAGAGCGCCTGGCTGGCGGACGCTGACATTCCAGCGTTACGTGAAATAACATCGGTATCGCTCTACAGCCAGGGCATTTGTCAGGGTAAGAAATGGGATGGAGGATGTGGAGGAAATAGAGGTTCGGAAATGTGTTCGCTTGCAGTTGACGCACCGCAGTTGCTTCTTCTCGTGTGAGCGTGTGGTGTGGTGGAGGGTACCGAATGCGTTCTCGTCTATAATAATCGAGAGTGTCTCGATATCCTAGAAGTTCCGTGTTTGTGTCCTCCTCATCTGGGTTGGACAGCTCTTCCTCCGGATCCGGTTAGTGGGTGCTCGGGTAGCATGAGCACAGTGATGACCGGGCAGAGAGGCGTGCCCAGGGGTCCAGACAAGTCGGAACTTGTATGGCGTGTGAAATATGGTGTTCAAATTGCGGTGTGTGTGCTGTGAGACAATACCCCGTGTGAATGCACGGCAGGTATCCGGCAGTAGTGTCTAGCAGCGTCGCAGTATAAGAGAGTGTTTGGAGGAGACTGTATAATGAGGCGCGTGAGGTTCTTCACCCTTGCCCGCCTGCACTGAGCGTTGCGCTCAGGGTGCATATTGCGTGGAAGTGACGCGACTGTCATTCTTGCTTGGAAGCCAGTGGGTAGCTGTTTCCTGGTGTGCAGTATCACATTGATTTGGAGGGTACCCTAGCCTGACGAATAGTCGCTCTCCCACTTGGGTGCTGTGGAGTCTTCGTAGCGGACAATTACGTTGTGCCTCGGTTAGTTCCCTCAGGTTGTTGTGTACACCCATGGCTAGGAGATGTTTGGTGGATGCGTACGTAGGTAGTCCAAGCACGGCCTTGACGGCTCTGCGGAAGAGAATGTCTAGTCTTCTCTCTTGTGCAAGCGTTAGGTTTGATAAGGCACGTGGTAGGTGATGC
This sequence comes from Rhipicephalus microplus, assembly GCF_043290135.1. Classification (NCBI taxonomy): domain Eukaryota; kingdom Metazoa; phylum Arthropoda; class Arachnida; order Ixodida; family Ixodidae; genus Rhipicephalus; species Rhipicephalus microplus. The sequence goes on from NW_027464676.1 coordinate 46,454, forward strand.
GACTTACTATGCAGGCATTAACTATACGTAGAATGTCTTGTTCCTGAAGTCCATGCCTTCGGTTGGTGATGCTGCGGATCATATGCGTGATATGAGAAACTTGCTGTTCTAATATTTTCATGGTGTGCGTTGCCTTGAGATCAGCTTGTATATGAAAGCCAAGGACGCGGAGGTTCTGTACGCAGGGAATTACATGATCCTTTAAGGTGACTGTGATTTGCGGGCTGTTGTCGGGCTTTCGCTGGCGACGACTAATGAGTAGAAGTTCCGGCTTATTCGCAGAGCACGTTAGACCACCTGCTCGTGCGCATGCTTGAACTGTATTTACTGCTTCTTGGAGGGCATCTTGAATTTGTTTGTCTGAGCTTTTGGTCACCCATATAGTGACGTCGTCCGCGTATAAAGCATGTCGCAGACTTGGAATGGTGGCGAGTAGAAGCGGTAACATAGCCATGGCGATGTTGAAAAGTGTCGGGGATAAAACCGTTCCTTGTGGCGTGCCTTTACCCATGAGCTTAATAATGTCACTGCAAAGAGAGCCTAATGCTATTGTTGCTGTCCTGTTTGTTAGGAATGCTTTCACATAGTTGTAAATCTTCGTCTGCAGCGTGTTGAGGCGAGATCCTCCAGTATTAGGTCATGTGAGACGTTGACGCACCGCCGATATTCAAAGCAAACAGAGGTCTACTTTGCGTAGAACTGAGCCTGTCCATTACTTCTTCTTTAGTTGGAGATGTACGTCTTGCGTGGAAAGATGGGCCCAGTACCCAAACAGTGTGTCCGGAAAAAATCCTTGGGCCTCAAAATATGGTTGCATTCTTTGGAGGACGACATGATCCATTAATTCACCGAGGCAAGACGTCAACGAGATTGGTTGCAAGTTTCCAAGCTCTAGGGGTTTGCCGGACTTAGTGAGTGTTGTAGAAATCTGTGAGCCGTTCTAGATCTTCGTCGTTGAGGTTTCGTATGACAGAGTATTGGATGTTGTCTTTCTTTGGCACTATGTTGCGCTTGATATTCAGAAGGGCAGCTCATTCTTCGTGCACAGTGATATCAGCATCAGCGGTGTTGATTCTGTATATGGGTAGTTTTTATATGTTGGCTGAGGGCCTGCAGCGATGTACTTTTCTTGAAGCGTCTGTAAGATGCTGTTGTCGTCCCTGTCCTGCATGTGAAGAAGTGTTTGGATGGTACTGCTCGTGTAGGACTTGGTACATTTCGGGTCAACAAGGGCTCCTAGTATGGCCCACGTGCGCGCAGTGCTTAGTCTTCCATTAAGTGACTTACAAAACTTGTGCCAATTGTTCCTCGTGAGCTGCGTAGCGTATTGTTTGGCTTGCAAAGTGAGTTGAGCAATGCGAAGTTTAAGCTTGTGATTGTGTCTCTGCCTGCGGCAGCGTTTTATGAGGCTTCTGCGTGCTTCCCATAGGTGTAGAAGGTGCCTGTCGACATTTCGAATAGCGATTGTAGTGCTTATCCTCTTGGTCGCTATATCAAGGTCAGCTTGCAGGCACTGTAGCCATTAATTTAAGGTCTCCCATTGTTGTCAGTCTGAGCGCGTTGTTTTCTAAATGTATCCCAATTAGTGAGACGGACCTTCCGCTCTGGAGCATGGGGGTTGGAGATGTGCAGTGTATTGGTAATGATGCAATGATCACTACCTAACGTTTCATGTAGATTTGACCAGTTATAATTGCTTAGTCCATTTACAAATATTAGGTCAGGGCACGTATCTCTGGTTGTGCTGGTTCCAATTCTGGTTGGCTCTTGCGGATCTGTGAGCAGTGTAAATCTGTGATTGCAGATGAGGCGTTCTAATTTGGTACCTTTACGCGTGGCCGATAGGTATCCTCATGACGTGTGTGGAGCATTATAATCACCAACCACTACAACTTGCTCCCCTAGCTTGCACGTTTCCGCTATAAGGTACCCGAAGTCGTCCCTCCTAGATTTAGGGGTGCTGTAGATGTTTAGTATAAACAAGCTCTAATGACTGCGGTTCTGAGGAATAATTTCAACAAGCACATCTGGAATAGATGACGTCAGTGTGTGTTCTATAGTTGTCAAGTGTTTGGATACGAGTATTGCGACAAATGATGGTGTTTGTTGATCCTGTGTATGTATGGAAGCCCGAGAGGGTAGGTGTGCAGTGCGTCTCCTGCAGAGCCACGATATCCGGAGGGTGCGCGAAAGTGGCAACGTAGTAGTAGTATGGTAGTAGTAGTACTTTTTATTTACAGTAAGCCGGATACAGAGCTCACTGCAGGGGCAAAGGGCTAAAGGCGAACAGCCTGACAAAGGCCCTTGTCCCTCCGCAGTCCGCGACAGTGCAAAGCTTAGACATCAGCACTCACAAACAATATATATATTCAATACATTGCTTTCAAGCAACCTGCCATTGTACACACAAATTTCAAACATACTGTTGCAGTGAGCTCCTCTTTCGTCGAAATCCCCTGCAGTTCCACTGCCACATGGTGAAAGCAGGACTAGGGGAGCCCATCTGTCTCGTTTTTGACTGTGTCCTGAGATTAAGAGTGATGGGTGGATGTAATGGTTGGGCCGTTTGGTCAGACTTTTGGGGTTTCTAGCTAGTGGCAATGAGTCTTGGGGCCTATACTAAATGATGTGAGCTTTCTTGTATGTACTGCTTTAGCTCTGATACAAGTGCTTTAACATATCCCCAAGTTCTGCACGGAAATCAATAATTGTCTGAGTGATCTTGCTGGTTACTTCAGCTTAAGCGAGTCTCTCAGTTTTGTGAGGGCATCTTGCAGCTCTTGCTTCATGCAGTTATGTGCGTTAGATGTGAGAGGTACGTTGGGTGGTTGTGTCAGGAGGGCGGATGGGAGGAATTAAGTAAAGATTTCAGGCTGGGAGGCCCCGCTGCCCATCTCACCTTAGCCGGAGGCGTCTGTCCAGCGGGCGCTGGCTTCTTGGCTGGTGGCGATTCTGGTCTCTCCGCACTCGCGGCTGTGTTCTTTTGGGGGATAAGTCCCAGACTTGTGGTGCTGGTTTTGGATGCGGTTCCTGGCATGCTGTTTAAGGATTCCAAGGCCTTGTCCTGAGACTTCCCTCTGCTCTTGGAATGGCTGCGCCTCGTTCTGGACCTGGGCCGGTGTCCCTTGTGTGGTGATGTAGGTGGTGGTGCTAACGCGCTCGCCTCCAGTGCTTTCTCGACGTAATATTTGTTTGGAGGTTTCTGTTCTCTCGCAGGACATTAGGGCTGCATAGCTGGGTGGTCAACCCTTGCAGTGGAAGCATTGAGCTGTACAGCTGTGCTCCGGCGCTGGTGTTTCAACTCCACGTGCTTGGCATCGGGCGTTTTGTCAGGATGGGACATACGTCTGCCCGATGTCTAAGTGCAAGGCAGATTGTGCAAACGTGTTTGCGAGGTCGGTGACTGTAGCATCGGTATTCCGCGCGGTAGTAGTAAACAACGTGGAACTTGAAGGCCTGCAAAAGTTATCAACGCCGTGTTGTGGGTCCCATCATTCGGGCGTGCAAGACTTCGGCGTTGGGTGTGTAGATGTTGTCGAGGAGTTCGGTGGGTGAAGTATTCTTCTCGGGGACGATGATGACTCCCTTACAAGAATTGTCAAGAGCGGCTACATAAGCTTGCATTTCATATCTCTTCGATCCTAGATTAGTGCATTGACGGCTTGCAACTTTGTAGCAATAGTTTCGTCTGGTGTGCTTGCGATGGCTATATTGCGTTCCACTTGGATGCGAAAAAGGAGCTTGTTGACTCTTTCTCCTGCAGCCCAGCAGTCATGCAGATTGCGCGTGCCAACACGTTATGTGCCCATTCACGAGGCGAAGGCCTCAGGAATTCGTTGCGGTCTTTGACTTGTGTCGGCGGCTAGCAGTGAACCAAAAATCATCGTACAGATCCACTGGATATTCGTTGGTGTAGGATAGGAAAGACCGCGCGGCGGCGGCAGCCCGCTGCCACCACGGTTGCGCCAGAGGCAGAACACCAAGCATCAATGAGCAGACAAGTGAGGCCTTCGCGAAACAACAGCCAGAAGAAACGAAGCGATTTACTCAAGGTCATGGAGGAAGGAAAAACCAAGGAGGGGCCATGACGTCACATTTTGTGAAGCCGGAAGTAGAGAGAGTAGGAGAGCTCCTCCTCGCACTTGTGGGCACACTCATCTGGTTGCTAGGAGATGATATCGCGTTGCACTGGCAAGAGCACAGGGACATCGCCAGCTGACCGAGCCGGAAAGCGATGCATCTGATGGTATCGGCTACGCAGCTGCCGATGCCCTCGATAAAACGGCAACTAAGTGTCAGCTTCCACAGGTGAGTGTATTGAACTCTCTTTATGTTCGATGTATGTATGATCGAGACTGTCCTCGCTGAACCTAATGGACGATACTGCATGGCGTCTGCGTAGCGTTATACGGGTTTATTTACGGCTCATGGTGACAGTTCTTGAACGCAATGAAATAAAATAACCACAACGCTGACGACATGGCGTAGCTAGCACCTGAGTTTCCTTTTTCGTTCGCTTTATCCGCGTCATGATAACTGTGTTTCAATTTATTTATGAGCATTTGTCTACACAGTAAAAATTTTTACACCCAGAAGGGTGTAAATGAGCTTGTCCCGTGGACGACACCCTAAGGGTGTAATTCATCACCTTCCAAAAAGGGTGCTTTACCATGCACCCTTAGAATAGGGTGTACATGAAAAAAAATTGTAGGGTGTTAAAAAACACCCTTAAGGAAGGGTGCCTTCGATGTCCATCACTTTTTTAGCACCCTCTGAGGAGGGTGCGAGAAGGGTGCACAAGGGTGTTGAGTGCCCATTGGCAGGGGTGGCGAATACTGCCACCTAGATATCAGCATGCACTGATTAAACACTACTTGAAGAAAGTGGTCCTGATTATCGATGGTGCACCCACCTGTCGAGCTCCATTCATTGCGTGTGGGCAAAAATATAACGCGTACAATCGTGTATGAACTTGTGCTGGATCTATATATACTTCAGTGTATATGCATAATGTGCGTTACAGAAAATGAAGCCTTGCTGCCCTTGCATATTGCGTTTATTTAATAGGCAAATAAAACATAAACTTTTCTTGTGCCACACAACTTTTTCACCAGATATACGTTCATGTATACGTACACTACACATGCAACACCTCAAATGTTTATTATATTTTTTTCAGTTTCACTTTATTGACAATTCTTTGCAACATACAATTACACTGGTTTCAGTTTAGTATACTGCTTCAAGTACATAGAGACTACAAATGAAATACACACTAATATATCCCTATAATTCTTTCAAGTATCTACAATCCCAGTGGTTCAAGTTTAATACTCCTCGTGTACACAACGGTTAATAGGAATGAAATACAGGAGAATATATAGTTATGATTCTTTCAAATATATGCAATCACCATGATTTCACTATATACGCCTTCATGTACACAATCGTTCCCAAGAAATGATGCACACAAAAATATATACGAATAGTGTTTTCAAATGTATACATACAATCACAGTGGATTAAGCTTTGTATTCCTGGATGTATAACAATTGGTTATGAGAATTGATGTACATGCAAACATATACGGGTTTTCGCACATATAACTTTAGCGAATACTTAAGAAACCAATACAATGATCAGAAACACCAATATGCTAAAAACGAACACAAAACTGAGTCAGGACACACAAAAAACAAAAGAGGTAATGCATAATTATGGCTAATGACACAGCTGGGTCACTTTATGCCAAATGTCCCAGCCATTTTGGCAACCATTTCAAATGTATTCGAAAACTCCGTGCTGCATTGAAAATAGTGAACTTATGGAATATTTAGGAGAGGAAAAATATTTGGTCACGTGGCTGCCTTCTGAACTTTCTGAAAATGCCGTCTAGGTGTTGTATGTGAAAAATTTTATTTTAAAAGCACCGCACCTTCTTTCCATACGAAACTTGGTCTACGTGTTACGTAACAAGAGCTAAATTTGGGAGAGTTTGTTCATCGTGTTTGTGTGCTAGTCACAGCGCGACAACTTTAGGAAGAGACAGAAAGGACAGGAAAGAGCACAGACTGTCAACTGAATTTAATGAATGTGCTACGAGCGCTTTTATACGGAGTACAAGAACCGTGTTCATGCGCGACGACACGTGTGAGCACTACAAAATAATTTTAACTTTGAAAAGAATACTCCCTCTCGGAAAGGATAAGTGAACGCGTAGTGATGCACTGATCATTGGTTTACCTGATAAAAAATATTTCTACAAACGTTAAATTGGCATTAAGTAAACCTATTCTCGTGACGAATGGGGCAAGATTGACTATTCCTGTTGCTGTTTAGTACACACACTTTTGAAAGCTTGCAAGAGGTGGAAAACAACACGCTAATATCATATCTGCTGGCTATTTTCTAGTTGTGAGACACGTGATGTGGTATAACATGCAAAGGTTTTGGTCATTGTTTTTTGTTGGTCCTGTCTTCTTTAACTTTACTTTCTGCAGGAGGGTTTTGCAAACGGGTGTGAAGATTCTGTTGGGATACCCAGCATCTTTTAGTCTTTTAATCTGGTTTTTAAGCCTGACCTCACCCTTGTGCTAACATGACTTCTGAAGGGTGGCCTGAATACATGTGGTATCAATTCCTCTTTCTAATAATTTTGAATGCCCACTATCAAAAGGCAGAACATTCTTAGCACTCCTGGGCTGATAGCACCAGCCAATACCCCAACAGCATCATCACACCTTGTTTGCCAAACCCTCCTGCAGAAAGTAAAGTTAAAGAAAACAGGACCAAAAGAAACAGAGAATGACCAATCACCCTTTGCATGTCACATGGTACTACGTACATAAGGTGTCTCACAATTTTAGAAAAGAGCCAGCAGATATGACATTGTTGTTTTCCACCCCTTGCAAGCTTTCAAAAGTGCATGTACTTACAGCAACAGGAATAGTCAATCTTGCACCATTCGTCACTAGAATAGGTTTACTGAATGCCAGTCTAATGTGTATGAGATACCGCTAACACGTGGAAAAGTAAACATAGGACAAACTGGGCAATGCTTCAATGATCAAGCAAGACAGCATGCTTCAAATGTTAAGAAGGGCTATAGTAGTCTCATGGCCAGACACCGTAAAGAATGTAAGTGTAGTCCTAGGTTCATAAAACACGGTTTTTGAAAAAAGCAAGCAGAAAAATGAGAGATTTTACAACTCTTTATCAGAAATGCCAAGATCAATGCATCAGTACACCTTCATTCATCTTTTCCGAAAAAGAGTATTCTTTTTTCGGTTAAAATGATTTTGTCCTGGTCACACATGTGTTGTTGCAGATGAGCCCTGGTCTTGTGCTCAGTTTAAAAACGCTTGCAGCACCTTCAATAAAGTTCAGTTGACAGCGCTCTTTCCTGTCCTTTTTGCGATAAGATTTTCATTACAGAAAAGAATTTCATTTTCTTACAGTTTAGGTATATAGATGAGTTTATAGATGAGTCAATACGTACAAAATTCACGATTTTGTGAAATTCGTGATACTTTCTCGTATATTTCAGCAGCTTGAGAGGTATAAAGATATTTTTTCCTCAGAATATACCTTCTGTGGAGTAAGTATTCACTGCTCAGATATTCATACAAAGTGCAAATATTGCAATAATAAATGTAAACATAACACATTTTGGCTTTATTCTTGGAAGCGAATGTGGCAAAAAAATTGCACTATTATTATGAGCTTCAAAATACCTTACAGAAGCACATTTACTTAACAGGTAGACCGAATTTGCTTTAGGAAATAAGCGGTAGTTTTAAAACAAAATTTTCCACAAACAGCACACAGACGGCATTATGCCAGGAAGTTATAAGCCAGCCACATGAACAAAGCTTTTTTTCTCGCTGAAGTATCTTGCAGTTCACTGTTTTCAACGCAGTAAGTCAGCACATTTTTTTTTCAAATACAATTCAGATGGTTACCAAGTGGCTGGGACGTTTGGCATGGAATGGTCCAGCTATATTTAAGCAAAATAACTTACACAAATAACAATAATTGTTCTTCTACCATGACCACACTAGAAGAAGTTGTTCAGGGATTGTGACACTGAAATTTTCAGCGTCGTACTGCCTGAACAACTTCTTTGATAAACTCCAAACACACGCCGAGAAAAAGCCGCTCAATCACGGTGGTTGTTAAAGGCCTTGCGGCCGTAGACAATGTTGAAAATAAAAAAAAATCAACTCATCAGTGCTGTCACTCCTTCCTTCTTCGTCATTACTGACACGGAAGATTTTTCGGTTATCCATGTGGAGGTTCAGGAAGTAGGCTTGCTCTAGGCTGGGTCCAGGGTAGACTACGCAGGACGTCAGCGGCACCCTCTCAACCCTGTAATAAGAGCAAATATGACTTCTCATAAAAAATTTTCATGCTGTTCTGGCAGCACCATATATAAAGAATGTGTAGTGTGTATCCTTCGAAATGGCGTGTAATTGACATTACACTGAACTCGAAGCATACAACCTATACATTTCAATAATTTCGTATGATAAAGATAAGAGTTTTCCAGCATACAGCGAATTCCCGAAATCAGGTGAAGTGTCACACTACAGCTCAAAAATGGCACTTACGAAAGCCTGAACTCACTTAAGAATCAAATTCCTTCTAGGTTAGTGAGCCAGTGTCCAAAAACAATTCTTAAAGTACAACGTTTAGAACATGTAGCATTAAGCAAAACGCACAAGAAACTTACCTCTTCACGTACAAACAGTGAAGACATCTCTGCTTTCTCTTTTACATGAGAACAAATTATCTTGGGCGTGGCACTACCGAAGAGGTCTGCAAAAAAAAGAAAAAGATTTACTTACTTAAATCACGCCTCTAACAATCTGAGGAATTGTTACAAGTCACCAATCAGTGCAATTCTGACTGCCTCTATAAGGGCATCAAAATGAACAATTTTCTCGTTCTTTCTACTCTCACAAGACGCTCCGCAATGGAATCTAATCCAAAGTTGACGCTGTGCTTCCTATTTGCCTGCTTTCTAGACGTAGGGCTGCGAACATGTGTTTTGTGCACCTAATTTAGCACAGAAATTCATCATCTATAATTCAATCATCTTAATTCATTGTAATTTGACAAAAGATGTGATAGCTCGTCCAGTTTTTAAAGAGTTGCGGGCCTGCAATACGCACTGCCTTGCACGTATGAAAGTACTTCTTTTAAAAAAAAATTTAAAGCTTGCTTTCAGAAAAAGCGTCTGGCATATTTCGACAACCAAGCCCACCCCTGATGGCAATCGGGGGCACGCTATTAGCGATTATTGACTACGAGATTTACAAACGTAACCCGTGCCTAAATACTCAGTTAAACACAATCACGCAAGTAAGAGCGCTCGAACGACACCAACGCGCGCGGACGGCCGACTACGTTGCAGCAGCCATGACTTATGCTAGAGCAACCGCACATAGCTCCAACAGTCACGTATACTCTCTCGATTCTGTTATAACGCCGAACATTATCGCAGATGAAAGCGAAGCACGAAAACAGGCAAACAGAAACGAGGGAAAACAACGCACGGCGATGGCCACAACAACGCGCCTTTGGAAGTCTGCTAGATCTTTCCCTGTTGCTGGTGGCACTTGTCCTAAATAGCTTAAAAGACCGAGGCGCACGTGCTGGGAGCATCGCGGCATATCAGCACCTCCAACTATACTGTCTTTAAGCAAAAAAAAGCATTTCGTTCAGTGCGCCTCTGTACATAATTTT